>NC_056738.1:301648347-301710847 GCF_019279795.1 Protopterus annectens | reverse complement strand
TCCCCTAAGAGAAGAAAACCAGCCTGGTGGACCCCTGCCATAAACAGGCTATACAACAGAAGGAGGAAACTAGTTAAAAAAAAAGCAAATCCCAAGAAGGAAAGACATCCCTGATCAGTATCAGTAAGAAACTAAGGTCCCTCATAAAATCGTCCAAGGCTAACTTCGAAAGAAAAATAGCCAAGGATTCGAAAGATAACTACAAAGCCTTATTTAGCTATGTCAAGAATCTTAAGTGGCAACTTGCAGATATGCTCTGAGCTAGTGCAAAATAGCACAAAATATACCGAACCTACTGATATTGCCAACATCCTGGCAGATAGATTCAGTGCAAACTTCACCCCCCTCTCACCCCCAAAAGGGCCCACAACAATACCAGAAAAATGTAGTGTCCCAGAAATCACAGATGCACAGGTGAAAACAGCCCTTTCAAAAGCAAAAAGCACATCGTCAATGGGGCCAGACGGTGTCCCAGGCTGCGTCTTGCACGAACTACAGAATGAACTAACCCCCCACTTAAACCCACTGTTCAACCTCAGCCTCTCCACAGGCTACGTGCCCATAGAATGATGCACAGCAACAGTTATTCTGCTCCACAAAGGAGGGGCCACAACTGACCCTGGTAACTATTGCCCAATAAGCCTGACTAGCCTGGTCTGCAAGGCTATGGAGTGCATCATCATGGAACTCATTAACAAAGACATTGGGAACCTCCAAACACTTGATCCAACCCAGTTCGGCTTTGTTAAGGGCAGATCGTGCCTATTAAACCTGGTTGACTTCTTCGAGACAGTCACCAAGGCCATAGATGAGGGGAAGGTGGTTCACACAGTCTACCTTGACCTCGCGAAGGCTTTTGACACCATTCCCCACTTGAGAATTATAGAAAAACTCACCAGCCTGAACATAAACCCCTATGTCACGAGATGGGTTGCCAACTGGCTTACAGGCAGAACTCACACAGTAAGAATAGCGGGCTCCAGGTCTGACTCTAACCCAGTCACAAGTGGTGTCCCACAAGGCTTGGTCCTGGGACCCCTACTGTTCGGCATATACTTCTCAGAGTACAGGCAAACACAGGAGGACTATGGCTAACAAAGTTCGCCGATGACTGCATACTGGGAGCCATAATTGACTCTCCAGCTGACATGGACATTCTCCAAAAGGGCCTTACTGAGATGGACACCTGGTGTCAAAGTCATGGTCTCAAGCTAAATGCCAAAAAATGCATAGTCATCCCATATGGGAAAAAAAAAACACCCATGAATTACCACATAGGTGGCAGCCCCCTTAATACAGAAGTGGTAATAAGATATCTGGGGACCCAGGTAGATAGTAATCTCTCCTTTGACAATCATATTGCCAAAGTAGTTAGGAAAGCCTTCTATGTAGCCCATATAATTACTAAAGGGTTTGCATCTAGAAATAAAGAGGTTATAGTGCCCCTCTACTCGTCATTCATCAGACCCATCATAGAGTACAATGCCCCATTTGGGATGTACCTCACAAGACACTTCCAACAGCTGGAAAGACCACAAATGTACCTCACCAAGAGGATTACTGGCTTCAAACATATGTCCTATGCAGCCCGACTGGAAAAATTCCTGCTGTACTCAGTGGCATATCGCTTACTCAGAGGTGATCTCTGCTTGACTTACAAAGCCATGTCCAACTCAGAACTGATGGACATGCTCCACCTAAAGAAATCCAAGTCACTGCGAGCCACTCGCTCTAGTGAGCTAAACTTCGCCACAACAATAAATAGAACATGCAGGAGGGATAGATTCCTGTCACATGCTTTGGAACAAAATTCCTAACTACATTAGGCAGAGCCCCTCACTAACACTCTTCAAGAGAAACCTTGACGAGTGGATGGGTAACAGAAAATACACCCCTGGGATCCCTCCATTGGCTCCTCTTGACAGAGACTCAGTTAATTAATCAATGGAGCAGCGAAAGCTGACACACTCTGGCTAGGCTTATAAATGCCCTCGGGCAGAGAGCCTAGTACCTACCTATGAACGTTGGAACCTATATTTTGAGCTATACCACTTAAAATGCTCAAATCATATGCTAAGGTTGATTTTACAAATGAATCTTTATATGAAGGTAATAATGAACATGTTATTATTTGCTAAAATGCTGTATAACGTTAGTTTACATCAAGATGATGAAGAAAATACTTGTTTGATGCAAGTTTTGGTTAATCACCGGGGAGCAAAAACACATTTCCACTGCAGGAAGACTATGATAGCTGTATCGCAACTTCACTAAGTTTGAGTCTGAAGTGCTCACTGCTGTGATTTGTGAATCAACCATAAGAAAGCTGCCTCAGATAGCTTAGAAGCAAAGTACAACATATTCACTAATACAGAATTGCTAATTGCTTGCTGTGTTTTTTTAGTGCTAGAGCTATGATGCTACATCCCCATGGCCTTGATGATCACTAAAATGCAAGCTTTTAAATTTAATGGACACTGATATTTTTAAAAGCATGCAATTCAGGGTCTCATTTTGTAATTTTAAAACCCTAAAGATCCAAAGATAATTTTGATCAAGTTGAATTTATCTTTTTATTTCATTTGTAAATGGGATCATCTAAGTATTTCAGTTACTAATGATGACAGTGAGATGCATTATCCTATCCATGCCTCTTTATTTAAAATTGAGTGATTGATTGATTTGTTTGTTTATTAGGATTGCGAGCTTAGTGGATACCCTGGTAGGATTGTGCATTCTCCTGGGTTACTCCATCATGACATCCAGCTTTGTGATTTATATCGTGAAAGAGTATCACAGTGGTGCTAAACAACTTCAGCATATCTCCGGCATGAGGGAGCCATTCTATTGGCTAATTAACTTCATCTTTGACATGGTAAGTAGCCAAAATTTAACCAAATGAAATAACAATCCAGTTTCAGGTCAAAATATATACATAGACAAGACTTTACACAGCTATAATACTGCACAATACACTGCAGCCCTGGTATACAGTTATTATTGGTTCCCCATGCTCCTGGATAACTGTCGTTTTCCATATTTGTTGATCATAAGTTGCAACTGCCAGAGTACTTTAAAATTTCATATGTAGTGCTGTTACAGTAAATAAAGGCAGGGTATAGGAAAGGGATGAATATCGTCCTCTGTGACTTCTTACTAAATAATTAGTAACAGACTACTATCCTGTTTCTACCAATTTTAAATCAAAACAAAATGAAGCAGAAGGAAATAAAATTAATTGATTCAAGGTCCACAGACTATTGCTCCAGACTTTATCTGCTTCAGCCACTCACTTAACTGGGTAGTCTGGCATAATTTTTTCCAGCAATTTCCCCTATAATTAGACAAAAGAATTCACTCTTGTAATTTTAATTGCAACTAACTAAGCATTTGGGAACAGGTACTGAAGGTTGTGCGTCGAGCTGGCACCTCGGCAACATAAAAAAATCTACTGCCAATTATTAGTGGACCGGAGTTCCGCTGTGATGACCCCTAACCGGGAAAAGCCGAAAGAAGAAGAAGAAGACTATCAGCAGAAAAGAAAATGCCAGGAACTGCTGAATGAAATTTTAAAATGGAGCTTCTGGTGCTTAGAAATTAGAATAGACAACCAAGGCTGGATAGCCGCACTGTCCTGATAACTAAAATAAAGAAATCATCTTGCCTCTAATGAAGAAATATATATCTTCCCTGTAAAGGACCAGAGAATGTTACAGGCCCAGGGCACTGCTGTAATATGCATGTGAAATCTTCTCATGCTAGAAAGCTAGGACAATGAATGAAAGAAGCACAATTCCTCAGATCACATATCCATAGCAAAAATTGCAGAGCACTGGGGAAAGAAAACCTGTTTTGACGAAAATCAAGTATTTACCTTTTCACCACCGCAGTGAGACATTGATGTCAATTATGCTATTTTAGTAACTGATGCAAGTAGAGCTTATATCAAAATAAGACTTTAGCTTCTGAATTTGTGACAGTGTATGATTTTATAATCACAACTGTGCAAGTTATGAAAGAAACGGTTAGCATTTTGTTCCTGAACTCGATTTTTTTCCTAGCTTATCAGTGGCTACAGCACATTGATATAGGTTCATAGTCTCATAGGTGTGTACTAGGCTAATGGCCCTTGAGCCTTTACAAGCCTAGCTCATAGGATTATCCTAGCATTATGCCACCTGACCTCAGTTCCCAGTGTCTCTGTCGAGTAGAGCCACTGGAGTGATCCCTGGAGTAAATTTTCTATTTCCCATCCACTCATCAAGATTTCTCTTGAAGAGGGCCAGTGACATGCTCCTCCTGACATGCATGAGAAGTTTATTCCATAGCATGAGCAGCCTCTGGGTTATGAACCTGTCCCTCCAGCTTGTTCTGTTGATTGTGGTAATGAGGTTGAGGTCTCTGGAGCATGTGGTGTGGAGGGATTGGGATTTCTTTAGATGCAGCATTTCTAACAGAGCTGGGTTAGACATGGCTTTGTAAGTCAAGCAGAGATCGCCTCTAAGTAGGTGATATGAGACAGAATAGTTGGAGTTTTTTTAAGTCTGTCCATATAGGACAAGTGTTTAAGGCCTAGGATGCTCTTTGTGAGGTACTTTTGTGGCCTATCCAGTTGTTGCAGGTGTCTAGTGAGGTACATGCCAAATGGAGCACTGTACTCGATGACTGGCCTAATGAGGGAAGAGTAGATGGAGACAATGACCTCTTTCTTCCTGGATGCAAAAGACTGCTGTCAACCTGTGTTTCTAGATCTCTTATAACACCTTCTGTGTTCAGTGGACTACCATTGATGTGTTAATTCATAATTCATGGGAGCCGGGTTTTTCCTCAAAGGGGATGACAACACATTTTTTTGGCATTGAGCTTAAGGCCATGGTTCTGACACCAGTCGTTAGTCAGAGTGAAGCCTTTCTGTAGGATGTCAACATCACTTGGGGAGTTGATTATGACACCCAACTTGCAATCATCTGCCAAATTTTTCAGCCAGAGTCCCTTCATGTTGGCCTGGACTTCAGAGAAGTAGATACCAAACAGGAGAGAACCCAGGACCGAACCCTGTGGGATTCCACTCGTGACTGGTCGTCAGTCTGAATTGGAGTGTCAATTACTTTCACACTGTGGGTTTTATCTGTGAGCCAGTTTGCAACCCACCTAGTAATATAGGGGTTGATGTCTAACTTAGTAAGTTTTTCTATGATCCCTGAGTGGGGAATGGTACCAAAGGGCTTGACCAGATCAAGGTAAGTTGTATGAACCACCTTGCCTTCATCTATAGCTCTGGTGACTGACTCCAAGAAGTCAACCAGGTTGAGCAGGCATGATCGACCCTTCACAAAATCAACGTGTGTGGGATCCAGAGTTTGGAGATTTCCTATATCCTTGTTTATTAAGTCCATAATGATGCGTTCCATAGCTTTGCATATCAGACTCGTCAGGCTAATGGGGTGATAGCACCCAGGATCTGTAGTCACTCCTCCTTTATGGAGAGGGATAACTGTAGCAGTGCACCATTCAATAGGGACAAAGCTAGAGGTGAGGCTGTGATTGAACAGGGCACACAGGTGAGGTGCCGGTTCACTCTGTAGTTCATGTAGAACACAGCCAGGGATATTGTCAAATCCCATAGAAGCTGTATTCTTGGCCTTGGACAGTGCTGTTTTAAACTGTGCAGCAGTAATACTGGGTGCCTGGCAATCCACTGGTGTTGTGATTGGTCCTTTGGTGGGGGAGAGAGGGGTAAAGCTGGCACTGAATCTGTTGGCCAGTATATTGGCAATATCTGTTGGCTCGGTATAGGAGGTGCCATTGTGCAATAGTTCTGAGAAAATCTGGGTATTGCTGTGGAGATTATTTACATAACTACATAACTATAGAAGGCCTTGTGGTTGTCTTTACTATCTGCTGCAATTCTGTTTTCATAGCTAGCTTCAGAGGATTTGATGTGGGATCTCAACTTTTTGTTGAGGCTGATAAGGAAATTTTTTCAGTCTTGGGACTTCACCTTATTCTGCATCAGTTTCCTCCTTCTGTTGTAGAGTTTGTTTAAAGCAGGGAACCACCAGATTGGCTTCCTTTTTTTGGAGGAGAGTGTCTTGGTTCTATTGGGTATGGCAAGATCTGTGCATTTGTGTACATGTTGATACAGGGTATTAGTGCATTATTTGGTGGTCATGCAGCTCTTCTCCAGTTGCATGGGTGCCGTGTAAAGTTAGCCACCTCTGTTTTTAGGAGCCCAAAGTTAGCTTTGGAGAAGTTTTTCATGGTGGTTACCTTTGCGGGGGGGGGGGGTGTGGAACGTATGTGGATTTCCGAGGTGATTAGTTTGTGGTGGGATCTAGCCAGGGAGGAGCTGACTATTGGTGTAGAGTAATGGTCGCCCATGTTAGTAATGACTAGATCAAGGATGTTTCTACTTCTAGTGGCGGTAAGAACAAGCTGGTCCAGGGCATTGGAATTAATGAGTTCCAGGAAACGTTGGGCAAGTGTATTGGTACATGAGTAGTTTTCCCAGTTAATGGAGGAGTAGTTGAAGTCACCCAGTATGACAGTGTTAGGTTGGACCCTGATATTCTCCAGGGTGCTTAGGAATGTGAAGTGTGAGTCTTGGGGCATGGTTGGGGACCTATAGCAGGCTACAACCTGAATCGCTGTCTTACCCAATGTTAGCTGCACCTGAAGTATCTCTGATGAGTTATGTTGGGCTGCCATCTGGAGGTGTGCGCAACCTTTATGAAAATGAAAACACCACCGCCTTTGGAGCTTCGGTCCAAGTTCTGGGGTCGAAAGGTGTGGAATGAGTTATAACCTATCCCTTATATATATATATATATATATACCATAATACTGTTCCTTTTGGCAGTCATGGGACAAGTACAAGAAAGATTAGTTATACAGGCAAAAATAAATGGCCAACAAAAAAAATGCAGAAAATACTATAATACCTATATTCCTCTTTCTCCATTGTGAATACTTGGGCTCATATTTCAAGCACTTCTTGTTCATTTGTCACTGTCATTGTCCTGGTGCAGTATAGCTGCTCATCATCTGTTTTATAGACATATCTCCTTCATAGGTGACAGGAGCAGTTCAGTTGAGTATGAGCATACAATGGTCAGTCTTGTGAATAGTCGAGGATCCCTATACCCTTCATTCTTTTACAAACAGTTACAAATACAGTACTACAGTTTATCACACAAAATCACATTTTGTATGTTATTTTAGTGGTATACACAAGCAATAATGTCAAACTGGGTGTGTGTTGTTGTGTAAATAATGCCAACCCAGGGGTGTTATGAAGCCCAATACCACAGGTAGAAGGCTACTAAACCCCTGGGATGGCATTATTTACACATTAACATATCCTGGGGGCATTATTGCACTTAAGAAAATGGGCTATCTGTAAATTGTATATTTGATTTAAAATAGTTTATCTGCCTAATGTTTCCAACTTACTTTAGTATATATAAGTGATGTTGGAGGAAATATTTTACATCCAAAGTACATTTTCAAAAAATATCCAGTATATTTACTTCATTTTTTTTTGGTCCCTTACTCCTAAAATGGGTAGTTTGTTTCCAATCATTGGGGACTTAAGTTACTAAATAATAACATACATTTGATTTTCAGATTTTACTTCCTTCAGAAAATGCATGCTAAACAAATCCTGTTATTCAAGCAACTTTCTGATTTTAAAACAGGAATATTTAGCCTTTGTTCCCCATTTATTTTAGGTTTTATCCAGATTTCTTGAGCTAAGAGGTTGAGAGGTATACAAACCTCTTAATTGCTACTGCAACTACTCAATCGATGTCACTCTGTCACTCAGACACACTTCCTCTTTCATGCACACACAACACACACACACACACACACACACACACACACACACACACACACACACACACACACACACACAAGCTGACAAAAACATAAACACACATACACACCATTTTTCTTTCTTTGTGTTATGTTTCTTCTAATTTACAGTCACTAAACAGCAAAAACACTGCATAGTGAGTGGAAAATAATGGTGCAATCATTCTTACTCTCACTGTCATGCACGTAAACACTCACACACTTTTCTATTTTTTTTTTTTAACTTTACTCTCACTAAACAGCAAAAGTGCTGCATAATGAGTATAACATAATGGTGGCCATTAGCTTTGTTTCAATCTGAGCTCTATGGCAACTTAATATGCTGCCATGAAGAGGCGAACTCATTTTTCAGTAGGCATTACCTGTAAATTAGCACTCTCCTGGTGAATGTTCACTCTCCAGTCAGAGTGGTGATATACAGGTTGCCCATTCTCTCATACAGTGCAAGATCCACTAACACATTTAATACAAATTATATGTTTTTTTATATAGAGGATTGTGTTCTTTTCAGATGATCCACATTTCAAACTGTTGAAATTCATATGGTCGACAGTTCAGAGCATTAAACTGTTTTTACTGAGACCACAGTGCAGTAGGTATCAGGGAATGTGCTGTTTTGCCCATTGTAGTATGATCTTGAAATTGATATATATAATTAGCAGAGGGTGTGGAGGGTGCAGAGGAGACAACCACCTTCCCCCATCAAAAACATTGTTCTTGCTGTTTGTTTATGTTTCAATGTTTCCAAACTTCAGTCATACGATCTTGACCATATAAATGTTAATGTTCTGGAATTTCAGTGCTATAAGCTAAATCTAGAGGACCACCTCTACTCTCACTTACTTGTGAAGACCACTGTAAGTAGACAGACCAGCATGATCCCATGGTCCACAACAGCAGATGTTATTAAGAGACCCAGGACTGAATAATAATGGTCGTCTCTTGACATAGAGAGCTCAATAAATACCAGTGTAAGAGACATTTAGCTGCTCTGTCTAGAATGAAAGCCAGAGTGTAATGGATTTCAGAAACTTTTCTCTCACAGGTATGAATGCAGCTGTGCATAAAACACTTTTTCCAGAACATTATCCAGAAAGGGAATTTTTGAAATAGGTGTAGAACTGCCCTCTGTTTTTCTGGAAAGGAGTGATAAGTGCCTCATTAAGTGTTATTGAAATACCTCTTCATGTTAAGAGGAAGAGGTAGTACTGATGTAATAAAGGTATGAGCTCAACTCACCTAAGCAAGATAAAACTAACCCATCCAGATAGGGATTCAAAACAGCCGTCATAGCAAGCATGATAGAGCCAAGTGAGTGGAACTCACCATATCTGAGTAATGTGAAGTCAGACCAAAATGCTGGCAGAAATGCTTTCAGACGACGAACCACATCCCCTACTAGTATAGTGCTACAAGGTCTGACCTAACTGAGGCTACTGTATTAGTAAAGAAATGTGTAAGCACATCACCTTTCCTTGGCAGTCTGGACTGTACCATCAAGAAACTACTCAGAAAAGAGCAGCCAGGCTGAGATCTCCCTAAAACAAGTAAGCTGACATTCTGGAAATTCTCTATGTGATAAAAGGAATAATGATTGCCCAGATCAAGCTTATTTACTAGTCTGCATGAGTGGAACAATCTGTGCTCCAAGCTAAGCATGACCCCTCACAATTCACAAAGATCAGGATCAAACTATGGATGACATGACCTAAGGTAGACCAGGCATGCACTTCAAGGGGACTAGGAATCCAGGTTGCCTGCAGGACCCTACTGCAGGCTTCAGCTAACTCCTGGCTATCCTACAATTTCCATCCTGAAGGTTCTGGTGCAATATAGGACTCATATTACCTGTAGTGAGCAGCTAAAGTTCCTACACTGCAACATACCCAGATCAGTAGTTTACACATTTACATCCTTTGCCAATGTCCTCTGACAATAGGAAGACAGTTCTCTGAAGAAGGGCAGTTATAACAAGGTGATGATAAAAACCTCAGTAGGATGAGAAAACAAGCAACTTATTCTACAACAGTATCAGCAAAAACAATACAAGAATGCCAGACATTACTTAATTTAGTGGTGTTTCCTTTGACTGAGAAGCTAAGTGTGGCGCTAATAAAGGGACTGCAATATGTTCCTGCTGTTAAAATGCAATTTTGGGAAATTCTGGTAGATGCTAAAGTTATTGTCGTTTGTCTTTTGGCTTTTCCCGGTTAGGGGTCACCACAGCGGAACTCCGGTCCGCTAATGATTGGCAGTAGATTTTGACGAATGCCGAGGTGCCAGCTCGACGTTCAACCTTCAACGAAGGCATGCCCTATTTACGCATGTCTTTCAAATGCCCTCCCAACCGCGGGGAGGGCATGCAGACTCCACACAGAAGGCATTCCCCGCACTCCAGCCGAGAATCAAATGGGAGAAAGTTATTAGTAATACCAAATTAAGATACTTTTTGCTTTATGTCCAGAATACTAAACACATGGTAGCGAAAGAGCTGTGAAACCTCTTTAAAAAAAAATCATGTTTAAATAATTTTATGGATTTTTTTGGAAAAGTTTCTATTGCTACTGCTTTGGAAAGTTCAACGTACAATCTTGTATTATTTGATGTAAATGATATTCTCCGAATGAGGCATATGCAAGATAATGGTTAACTTTGCCTCTTATTTACATGTTAAAAAGCATATCCTACTACAGGTTTTAAAAGTAATTTTGTACCTAATGTGTTTAATGTCAATATACAGATTTCTGGGCAGTTTATTATAAACATTATACAGTAAGTATTTTCACTTGGTTTTCCTACACTTATTATAATCTTGTTAACACAGAGTGTTTGGTGTTTACACTTTAAAAATGGCAAACATGCAGAGCCAAATAGTCATTAAGGAGGCAACATTGTTACATTATGGCCACCTAATTCAGTGGAATGTATAGGCAAATACTTCCAGACAGAGATACGTATAAGCTTTTACCTGATTGCCCCGGTGTTTCAAGAAGAATATTTAGCATTACTTAGAAGGTGTGTGGAATTGAATGTCATAAGGGTGCAACAATTAAAACAAAAACTTAACAGTTGCTTTATTTTATGGACTGCGTACAATACATAAATCATTGAATAATCCCCATGCATGTCCCATTATTAATCTTTATGGGACTTTAATGGAGAAACTGGGGAAATTGTTAGAAAGATATCTTCATTTAGCAGTAAGGCAGTTTGATTCCCATGTGAGCAGTTAATTTCATTTTTTGGAGAAACTTGATGAATTATTATAGCAAATCCCCAAACCTTGTACTGCAATATCTGACAATGAAACCTGGCAGCTGTAGGATATTACTTAACTTAGGGCCCTGAAAAGATTATCATTTTACAACTTTTTGGGATATATATATATATATATATATATATATATATATATATATATATATATATATATATATACAAATTACCTCTTAAGGCCACCAGGTGTTTCAGTTATATGGGGGTTTTGAATGCCCGTGACTTATTTCTTTTTAAGTCGATTAATGGACAAATTCAAGACAATAAATCCAAACCCCACTGGCTGTGGACATGCATGTTTCAGTCATGTTATGACATCATCAGCACAGCATAAGTGGACTGGCTTCACCTGAGTTATGAGCAGTGGAGCAACAGTTGTCACATATCAGCTGCATACTTTATGCAGATGACATTGACTTTATGAGGGCTTGCAAAGACTATCTCTTCCTTACTAGTGAATTCCAAAACAAATTCTGTATAACTGGGAACTGGCTTCATGACAAGCTATCAGTAAATAGTCACAAAATCTCTGTAATGTTATTTGACACCCCTCAAAAAACTTCATAATGGTACTGCCTGCACAATTTCCAATCCATGTGGCACTGCCCTCCCCCATTTTAAACAACAAAGGTATTTTGGACTTATCGTTGACCCTCGCCACATGCTCCATACACATACTGAGATGCAAATAAATAAAGTCTTGATTCAGCTAAAAGTTCCTTACAAACTTTATAATTTCCTTACTGCAGAAACCAGATGTTCCTGAGCTATGATTAGAGTACAGCATCACACTCTGGATACAATACTCCCCCTTTATTCTGCAAAAGAAAAATTATTTGATTTATACACCTCTCCAAATAAAGGGAACACCATTATTCTGCCCTAACTAAATCAAGCTGGCTTCCTGTTAGTGTTAGGTCATCACTTCTCTTCTCTTGAGCACCTTTACATTTAAACTTCTGCATTCTAGTGTCTGTCCATCTTTACTCAACAAACTGACACTTAGAAAACTACCCTCCTCTGTGTGCAACTTCAGACTACTCAAATACAGAAACTTGCATTCAGTCTATCTGTTTACAAAAGGTCATGCACAAAAATTCCTTCAGACCCCTGCAATTCCATCCCTGTATCTATTAGACTGAAGGACAACATTAACAAAATCCCTGTGAAAAAAAATCTTGAGAATGAAAATTGCTACTGTTTCAGAAACACTGGGAAACCAGTCTATTTGCCTTACGGTGCAATGCCACTAAAGGCTTGTCCTCTATTATGAAACTATCCTATGTCAAATTGCAGTATTTTGTTTTCACTTATGAACTTCTTCAAAAGTAAAATAATATAGTGATAGGTAGAGTCACGTTTAAAACTTTTTTTACCTTCTTTGTATCCTAGTCAAAGTAATTCATGTAATTGTGGTGTTCTAGTTATTCTCTGTATGTGTACCTGCTTTTATGTATTTGTCTGTCATATTAGGGTCTGACTAGTCCACCTACTCTGATGAGAAAACATTGAATGAATAGATAGTTAGATAGGTAGCTAGCTAGATAGATAGATAGATAAACTGCCTTCAACGTAAACCTGTACAGAGTAGCGTGTCATGGTTCTGTATGCTTTTAGTCATCAAAAGTAACAGCAGTAAGTACATGATCAGTCATACAGGTAAGTAGTTACCTAGGATAATTGCATTCCTTTGAACATGCACTTTATTGAAGAAGGAGATATTCTTTAATGACCATCTATCACTTAGCTTTTATTTGTTTTGTAGGTACTTTATCTGATTCCAGTGGCATTGTCTATTGCAATAGTGGCAGCATTCCAACTGCCTTCATTCACAAGTGGTGAGAACTTGGGTGTTGTATCAATACTCCTTATATTGTTTGGGTAAGTGCTAAAAGAGATTTCATACCAATAGTACATTCTTTTACAAAGTTTGTCTTATTAATTTCCCTGTGATATCTTTCAGGTAGCTAATTCAGCAGCAGATTGTGAATACCATGATGCATGCCACCAACTTCAAAATTATGAAAAAAGATTTCTTATTAATGAGCTTGCAATAAATTTTGATATTTCCTGAGATCTTTCTAAGTAGGTCACACACGTATTATGTTCACATAGGTATAAGAATTGTTTAGACAAATTCCTATGGGTGTCCATTGTAAGTTATCCTAACCAGTTTGAGGCCATCCTATTACATCCCTCTGATTGCTGATACCATTGGAAATTACAGCTTTGCAAGTAAACTAACAATAATAGTAGATATTCAAGTGAACAATGATGCAATAGCCTTAGCTAAATGGGTTGTAGCCAGCTTGGGATATAGCAACTGGAGAGCTTCCCAGGCTTAAAGGCATCATCTGTATGCCTATACTGTTGACCAATTGAACAGAGCTGGGGACAATCAGTGATCTAGGTCCTTCAGAGCTTTCATCATCATCATCAGCCCCCCCCTTTTCCCACTTTTCTAAATGGGTTGGGGTATCATGTTTGTCGCCAACTCTCTCCAACTATCTTGATTCACAAACCAAAAGACAGCTGGTTCACCCAGGCTAACACTAACGATCGTTGGACAAGGGACTTCATTTTTATTATTTTTGTTCTTATTTTGTTTTATTTCATTCTTTTCATTAAATTCTGGATTTTAACAGAACTTTCATTACTGGATTGCACAGACAGTTTATTTGCTTTTCAGCACAGTGTTAGCCTGGGTGAACCAGCTGTCTTTTGGTTTGTGGATTATTTATTGGACAGTTCACCGCAGCAAAAGGGAATATCTCTTGATTTTTTATTTATTTTTTTTTGCAACTATCTTGATTCAGTGCCACACTCCTGCCTTCTTCAGCATTCATGCCTGACTGTCGCAGATTTTCTTTCACACAATCCATCCACCTCACTTCCCCTTACATTATTCCTGTCTGTCCCAAATCTTCCTCAACAGATTATCTTCTGCTTTTTTGTGCATGCGTCCAAACCACCATAATCAGTTCTCTTTGATCTTTTCTGCAATTAGAGCTACGTTGGCTTCTGCTCTTATATCCTCATTTGTTTGTCTGTCCCACAGTGTGCATCCTACCACCCTTCTCAGGCACTTCATTTCCATCACCTCGAGCTTCGTCAACTGTTCTGCCTTTACTGGCCAGGTTTCTGTACCATACAGTAGTACTGATCACACCACTGTCTTTTACACCTTACTTTTTAGCTTCTTGGCATTCTTCTGTCATAGACTACACCTGATATTCTATGCCAGCTGGCTGCAGCCCCTCTGATTCTAGCTTTGACCTCTTCATTCAGACTTCCCTCTACTTCAACCACCCCTCCCAAATACTTGAAGCTGTTTACCTGTTCCACTATCTTCCCTTCTAGCTTTATTCTCAGCTTTTTCTGATTTCCCCAATTTGCTGACATTACCACTGTCTTATCTGTGCTTAGTTTCAGTCCATGTGCATTTAGTTTTGCATTCCATTCTCCTATCCTTTGCTGAAGTTCTTGCTCAGAGTCTGCCTGTAATGCCACATCGTCTGCATACAGCAACTTTGTTGATATGGCCCCTCCAACCTGTTTGCTAATGTGTTCCATCACCAGTGTGAACGGCAATGGGCTCAGAGCTGAACCTTGGTGTACACCCACTCCCACTGAAGCCAAACACTGTTCGTACTTGAGTCATTGGATCCTTGTACATAGCCTGCACTAATTCTACCAATGTTTCTGGGACTTCAAACCACCACAGTACTGGCCAGATCAGTTTTCTTGGGACCTTGTTGTATGCTTTCTCCAAGTCTAGGAATGCCCGTTTGGACTCTCTCCTCATCTCTAGCTTCTTCTCAAGTATCTGTCTCAATGCAAACATCGGGTGATTTGTGCTGCATCCTGATCTGAATCCGAACTGCTCATCTCCCATCTTACATTTTACTACTCTGCGTATCCATTTATCAACTACCCTCTCCAGAACTTTCATGCAATGTGATAGGAGTTTGATGCGTCTGTACTGCCTACAGTTGTGGATGTCCCCTTTGTTCTTGCACACTGGCACGAGTATGCTTATTCTCCAGTCATCTGGAATATGTCTTTCTCTCCACACTACTATGAGTACCCTCAGGAGCTATTTCTCCCCTATCCCACCCAGCATCTTTATCATCTCTGCTGTAAACTCATCTGAGCCTGCTGCTTTCTCTGACTTCATTTTCCTTAATGCTGTTCTGACTTCTTTTAGGCTGGGCTCCTCCTCTTCTCTCATCGTAGGCTCTTTCTGGGGCAGAACAGCTTCTGTGGGGTTTTCTTCATTCAGAAGCTGCTGGAAATACTCCTTCCATCTGCCTTTGATGTCCTGTGGACTGGTGAGCAGAGCTTTCATACCAACTAAAAGAGGGAGGCTAGAGCCCTGCAATATGTCAATGTTATGTATATAAAAATCAATGTCCTCACTCTAGCAAACAAAAATTATGCAAAAAAATAAGGGGGATGGAGAGAGGAAGGGCTATTTTTGTAGTGATCATTCAAACATGCACTGTTATGTTAACTCTACTTACATAGTTGCGCTATGATTATCATAGGTTAGTACTAGGCTAACTGCCCTTGTGGGCCACATTAAACCTAGCCAATTACCCCATGTGAGAATCAAACCCCGCACCTTGCATCTGCAAGGTAAACGACGTAACCACTATGCCAACCTCTGATCACTGCTGTAGTACCGTAGCTGTATGGGTAGAATACCATAGCTTATAAGGTTTGGGCTATGATTATCATGTGATCACTGCTGCAGTACCATAGCTGTATGGGTAGAATATCATAGATTATAAGGTTTGGGAGGAGGAAGGATGAGGTCCAGGGGGCCCCTGGAGAATGATACTAGCAAAGCTGGCTTTATGCCTGGAAAATGAAACTAGCTTATAGAGATTTGTAAATGTACTCACAGAGCACCAAGTTGTTACTTATAAAATACGTCTAGAATCCGCGCCTTTTAAAAAGTCACAGATGAAAGCAAAGCAGTAGAAGGTGCCTTGAACCTGCTTGGAATAGACTTGTTATGGTGGTAATAACAAAAGAAAGTAGCATGGGACAGCCATTTGGAAATAGTTTGCTTTGACACAAATTCTCCTTTTTTTTTCTTAACCTCATAAGAAATAAATAACTGATCAGAATCTCTGAAGGTTCTAGAGCTATCATGATAGTATCTAAGTTGTCTGTGGACACCCAGAGTATGAATAATCCACTCTTCTTCCTTTTTAGGTTTTGGAAAGAAAACAGGGAGTTGGATAGCTTGACTCAAAATAAACTTGGTGACCACTTCAGGCATGAGATAATTAGTTCTCAAAGAAACCTTAACTTTGTGGAAAATTAAATAAGAGTGACCCATCATGAGAGTTTGCAAATCATACACTTGTCTTACAGAATTGAGATCAATCAGCAAAAACTGTTTTCCATGTTAAGAGCCTCAAATAAGCCCAAATGAGCTTGTTTAAAATGAGCAGATTAAAATCCCAAGGAAGAGCCATCTGTTTTCTAGGTGGCTGACATACATTTTGACTTAGGAATGCATTGAAAGAGAGGGATCCATGGCCAGACAAGCTGAAGTGGCTGACAAATGAACATGGATAGCGTAAAGTAAAGTAAGAAAGTCCAGGGGGTAATAGCTCACAGAAATATTGTAGAATGACAGAAATATAGCCTTGAGAGGGTCTTGGTTCTTGTTTTGGCACCAACTAGAAAATCTGTTCCATTTACTAATATATGATTTCCTAATAATAGATTTCTTTGCTTCCTCTACTACCTGTTGCACATCTCAGAACATACCTGCCAAAAAGGTGTTAAAATATCATCTAGGCAGTTAGCTGAAGTTATTTCAAGTCGGAGTGTATCAAACTGCCTTGTGTGAATTGGTCCAGTCTGTGAGCAAGGTTGTGGTAATTCCCAGTGGCCATTTCCAAAATAAGGGAGAAAGTACAGTTGTATAAAATCTTGCCATAACAGTAGATGTCCTTGCCATCACTACTGCAGTATTCATTACAGATGGGATTCTCTGCTGTGACGCCCACTGTCCGGCAGTTTACTAAAGTCTACCATTGCTTTAAGGTATGCTAAAAGTCACCTACAAATTCCATGTGTACCGTAGGGCATAAAGATGACATTCAGCGTACCATCTTCAGAACTGATTGCCCCAGTAGGAACAGCAGTCCAAGGAAAACCAAGGAGGACCTGCACATCCAGGAAGGAAAAAAAAAATACGGGGATGGAGGGAGGGAGTGAATACTTCAGCGGTGAATGCAAGGACATCTACTGTTATGGTAAGATTTTACACAACTGTACTATGTCCTCACAGTCACCGCTGCTGTATTCATTACAAATGGGAGAATGCCAAAGCTCAAGGAGAAACCTGGGAGGAGGAAGCAGCAGCAGAGCCCCCCAAGAAGCCATGAAGAATGGTATCAGCAAAACCAGACCTAGGTCTGGAGATACCACCCAACTGGTAATGTTTGGTAAAGGTATGCACAGAAGTCCAGGTAGCAGCTTCAAGAATAGAAATAGCATCTAAGCCTTTGAAAAAAGCACCAGAAGAAGCCACAGCTCTAGCAGAATGCGCCTTAACAGAAGAAGGGAAGGCTCTCACCATGAAAAGTGTAACAAAAAGAAATAGCCTTTGAAATCCAATTGGAAATAGTTTTCTTGGAAACAGCCAAACCTAAAGACCTAGGATGAAATGAAACTAACAACTGGTCAGATTTTCTGACAGCTTTAGTTTTATCCAGATAAAATCTGAGCTGTCTATGCACATCTAAGGTATGCAGCACCCTCTCACTGCAGATTGCGGAGAGGGGGAAAAAGTAGGCAAATTAATAGACTGAACAAGTGACAACTCATTAGCCACCTTGGGCATGAAAGAAGGATTAGTACACAAGGACACCCTGTCCTCATGAAATATCAAAAAAGGTGGACAGGCTATAAGGGCTTGCAACTCAGACACCTGTCTGGCAGAAGTAAGAGCTAACAAAAGAACTGTCTTCCAAGAAAAATGTTGTAAGGAAGCTGAAACAGCAGGGGAAAAAAAGGAGCCTGAGTCAGTTTTTCCAGAACTAAATTAAGATCCCAAGGAGGAGGAACAGGCTTCCTGGGAGGTCTATTATTAAGGATGCCTTTAAGAAATTTCTTAGCCTCAAATCTAGAAGCTAATGGTGGAGTTAAATGCAGACAATCAGAAACAGCTGATAAGTGGGCCTTAATAGAAGAATAGGCCAAACCAGGACTGAGCAACTCACACAAATGAGAGAACCAAAGGAACATCCACAGAAAGTGGGTCCAGGTCACGCGAAAGACACCAAATAGAAAACCTCTTCCATTTAGACAAGTAGGATTTCCTAGTAGTAGGTTTCCTGGCCCCCTGCAGGATGTGCAGCATGCCCTCAGAAAAAAAAGGTGTCTGTGAGGGATCAAAACCCTATCACCCGCAGTATCAGTTGAAGCGTGGACAGGTGGGGATGTATGAGAGACCCCTCATCTTGTGTCAGGAGATCCACCCTGTGAGGTAACTTGTGATGATTGTCCTTGACTAGATGCAGAAGTAGAGGGAACCAGTGCTGTCGCTGCCAAAAGGTAGTCACCAACAAGATTTTGGGAGCATCCTGTTGAATTTTGAACAGGATTCTCGAAATGAGAGGAAGGGGAGGGAATGCATAAAGAACATCGTCTTCCAGGAAAATGAGAGGGCATCCACCTTCTTTACCAGAGGACCTGGGAATCTGGCACAAAACAGAGGAAGGTGTCTGTTCAGAGGGGAGGCAAAGATACCTACTTTGGGAGTACCCCACTGGTGAATAATGTACAGAAACACATACCCTGTGAAGCATCCGTTCATAGGAATGAGTGAAGGACCTGCTCAGATTGTCTGCCACAATGATCTGGAATATAAACTACCTGAAGAGTCACTTGACATTGGATAGTGTGATATTGTCTGAATACCATGAGAGAAGAGAAGATGAAAGGCCCAAAGAGCCAGCATAAGAGCTCTCATCTTTTTGATGTTGATGTGCTCTTTCCACTGACAAGGTGACCACACTGCCTGAACCCTCAGGGAGCCAAACTTTGCTCCCTCTCCCACATCTGAAGCATTTGTGAACAGATCCTGAGAGGGAAGTGGAGGCTGAAAAGGGAGCCCTGGATTCAGAGACAACTGCTAAATCCACCACAAAAGTTTGTTCTTGAGACATGGGAGAAGAGGAACAGGGAAGTCTAGAGGATGTGCATCCTGAAGCCACAACAAATTCAGAAACCACGGGAACTTCCTCATGTGGAGTTTGGCCAGAGGGAGCATCAGAATGGTGGAAGCCATGAACCCTAGATCTCTCAGAAACTCCCTGTGTGTAATGGAGGCTAGGAGAAGAAGAGCTTGAGTGAAAGAAATGAGAGTTAATGCCTTTGGAGGAGGCAGGGATGCCAGCATTGGCACCATTTGAATCCTGCAACAAAGAAAGACATGATCCTTAGAAGGAGTCAGGAAAGACTTTTTGAAGTTTATCATGAACCCCAAGCTTTGAAGAAGAGAAATGGTAAAACAAAGATTTTGCAAAAGGACCTCTGGAGAAGATCCCTGAATCAGCAGGTCATCTAAATAAGGAAAGATTTGGATCCCTTGAAGATGCAAAAGGCAATCACAAGAGTGAGGCATTTGATGCATACCCTTGGGGCAGTACAAAGGCCAAAGGGCAAATCATGGAACTGAAAATGCCAGGAAGCAACAGAGAAATGCAAAAATCTCCTGAAAAGAGGATGGATCAGAATATGGAGATAAGCATCCTTGAGGTACAGAGACCCCAAAAAGGCCTGAGGAAGCAAGAGAGGAAAAAGGGACCGAAGGGACAACATCCAAAAGGAAGGCACCTTAAGAAAAATGTTGAGATGGAGAGCTCTAGAATAGGTGTCCAAGTACCTTCTTTTCTGGGCACTAGAAATATTCTTGAATAAAACCCTTTCCTCCTTTGGGACACAGTCACCTCTTGAATAATACCCTGCAACAAGAGATCTTGAAGAACCTCTGGGAAAAAAGGAAGTTCCTGAGGAGGCTGAGGAATGCCCAGAAAAGGAGGTTGGGAAATCCAGACCATGAAGTACGGTACCCCTGCCGAATGATTGACAGAACCCAAGAATCCTAGTTGATTTGGAGCCAAACAGGAAGAGAAAGGTGAAGAGAAAGAGAAATGTGGCTGGGAACAGGTGGATAGTCAGACAGCACCTGGTTTGTCAGGAAAGGAAGGCTTAAGAATCCCTGCAGTCTGAGTGGCCTTAGCAGGAGGAGTCCATTTACCACCCTTTTTACCTTTAGAAGGAGGGTGAGATTGCCTACGAACAAAGGCTGGCTTAGAAGGGTAGTTTCGCTGAAATTTAGGCACAGGAGAAACAAAGACATGCATAAGCTCCTGTAAAGCCTTCCCATTGTCCTGAAAAGACTTAAATAAACCAGCATCCACTTCCCCCAACAAAAGTTTATTATCCAGAGGAGCATCCATCAACTTAGCCTTATTATCATCAAGTAAAGGTTGAATGAAGCCTAAGCCAAGAATATCTCCTCAGTACTGAACCAAAAGCAGCAGCCCTAGAAGAGGCATCTGCTGCATCATAACTACATTTGATAGAATGATGAACTACCTGAGAGGAAATCCCTATCAAGGAAAGAGCAGAAGATTTACTCTCATAGTCTGGAAGATCAGAAAAAAGCTGACAATCCTGGTAAAGAAGAGCCACGACACACCTAGAGATAAGAGTCTGATAAATAATAGCCATAAAAGCTAGGGTAGCTGAAGTATAAAATGAACAACAGCAAGATAAGAAACCAAGTTGCTACACCGCAAATAGAGACAACAAGGCCAGTGTAAAATAAGGTTCTGTATTTATTCTCTAGCGCCTCGGCCACAGTAAGCCTTCAAGGAGTAACACATAACACAGACAAAAGCATTTATATAGCATCAGCTATTAACAGCAATCAAACAATTAAATCATTAAAGTTAATTAAAATACAATTCAAACAAATTTAAAGTGCTTTTGGAGAAATCAAATAACACTTCACCAGCAACAATCTGTATTCAAGCCCCTAGGAATTAGGGTTTCATACTTCAAAATAAAAATAGTTTATTTTTTTAACAGTGCATTCTTAATCAAATTCTCATTTAGTTCACCTATAAAAACCTGTTCTAAAATAGTTGCTGTTAAACTATCACATTTACCATCATGACATTCATAAAAATGCTGAGCTAAGGGACTCTCTAATTTTTTTACCCTAATATCCCTCAGATGTTCTAATAATCTCACCTTAAACATTCTTACTGTGGCCGAGGCGCTAAAGAATAAATACAGAACCTTATTTTACACTGGCCTACTAGCTGAAGTATAAACCTTCTTACCCAGGCTATCCATGGTTCTATTGTCCTTGTCAGAAGGCAGTAACTTGTATGAAGGAAGCAATTGAGATGGCTTATCAGGGGCTACAGACACCACAGAGGGTCAGCACCAGGACATTTAAACAAAAAGGAACAATCCTTAGGCACTCGATAAAACCTAACAGACTTCTTGGGAGCAGGGGGCAGAGAATCCGGTGCTTCAAAGGCATTGGAAAAAACATCCAATAAAGCAGCCAAGACAGGAGGAATGGCCAAAGGTTTAGGAGATTCCATCTGCAGTAACTCATAGTACCTCTTATGGATATCCAAAACCTGGGCACAATCCCACTTAAAAAATTCCATCCTAGAGATTGTGCCCCCAGAGGAAATTTCCTCAAAAGGATTATCTAGAGTATGACAGTCATCCTCCTCATACCTGAAGTCTAAAGGAGAACAAATCTGTGTAGAATAAGCAAGGGATTTGTCATCATAATTCATCTCTTCCTAAGAATAATTCAATACTCTGGGCCTTTTTGTGGAAGAAGAGGACCAAGGAATAGCAGGAAACAAAACTTCTTGAGGAGGTCTTAATGACAGTAAAGCACTAAACAACCCCTGAGTAAAGACCTGCCACTCACTTTGCGGATCCCTAAGAGCAGACGAAACATGATTAGTTTTCTGTTTCTTTTTTAAGGGAACATCCATCCTAGAAACCCAAGAAGGCCCAGACTCAGGATGGCATTCCACAACTGTAGTAGGAACATCTTCCCTAAAGAGAAACTGTAAAACCATTCTATACCACTCAGAAACAGTCAACAGTGGTTCCCCCTGAATGCCCGAAACAGACGCCTACAAAGCCTCGTCGGACATGCTGCCCACCAGATCCTCACCGGCCTCCAACCCAAACATAGTAGAAAAATCTGACAAAACAACTGGGCAAGCCTCCAGGTTCATAATAACCTTAGGAGAAACTCCCAGCAGAGGCTGGACCATGGAAGTTTCCGGTCTTACCTTTGTCTACTCTGACAGCTGACTCTTGCAGCAGGAACTTCCATCTATAGTATCTTTAGCAAAAACCTTAAGACTCGGGTTCTCAAGATACAATGAAAGGGAAGAAAGCCTACTACGAAGAGTTTTAGGGACAAACACCTGACAAATTGAACAAGACGTATGGTCGTCAGCAGCGCCTAGGCAAAAAAGACACTTATTGTGGCGGTCCTTATGAGGAATCAGTCTCCCACACTAGCATTTACCCTTCCTGGATGACATTAACCCCAAACAGCACAAATGAATAAAAAAAAAAAAAAAAAAACAAGAACAAAAAAAAAACATCTGGGTACTTATCTGCAATGGTGAGGACTTCAGCAAACAGGAGGAATCACTGGAAAGTCAACAAACAGAAAAACGGCAAAAACAGACAGAGGTAACAGACCGACAGTTACAAACAGCATTTGGACTGACAGAGACGTTTTGAGTATGGTACACCTGAATGTCACCTTTATGCCCTACATTACTCAAGGAGTGTGTAGGTGACATTCAGCGTACCTTAAAGCAATGCTAGACTTTAGTAAACTGGCTGGACAGTGGGCTTCAAGGCACCCAATTGTAATGAATACTGCAGCAGTGAATGTAAGGACATCCACTGTTGCCTGTGCCAGAGGTAAGCCACCACAATGATCTTTGGAGAGTCCTTCTGAATCTTCAGAATGACCTGGAATATCAGTGGAAAGTCATACAGGACCATTGCTAAGACCACTGCTGTTCAAGGAAATGAGAATGCATGTGATTCCAAGCCTGCTTGCAAGGAGGCCTGGAGAAGAACTCTTTCATTTGGTTATTGTGAATGGAGGCGATCAGGTTTACCTGAGATGCACCCCCAGATCTGGATTTAAGTTATGGAAAACTCCTTCATTCAGTGTCCATTCAAGAGGTTATGTCCTGGTCCTGCTCAGCTTGTCTGCCACAATGTTTTGCTCTGATGTAAAGTAAAATGCCTGTAGAGTGAGGCTGTGCCAAGTTTCTATATCCTGGCCTACCATAGCTAATCTGCACAGAGGGTAAAGATCTGGAACTCTCCCACCATTTATCTGGAATCCTACCCCCATTTCTGGTCTTGTCTGTAAAGGCCCTGGGACAACATATGATTAACAGAGCTGAGTTCATTTATAACTGCCAACATGTATTTTATGTTTGTATTTTGCTCTGTCTTTTATGTTCCAAAGACACTGCACTTTTACCCCCAAAGACACAGCTCTCCAAGCAGATTCTAAGGTATCTGTTGTTACTGACTGTACAGGAGTTGAATGGGAGAATAGGAGACCTGGATTCAGATAAAACTAGTCTCTCCACCAAAACAGTTCCTTTTTCACAAATCCCAAAACTGGAATTTTAAATGTCAAGTTGTGCTGATGTTGGGACCATATAGATTTTAGGTGACATTGAATCTCTCTCATGTGGAGTCTGGCTAGAAGAATCATTAGAATGATCAATGCTGTGAATCCTAGTATCCTTAGAATTTCCCTTACTAAAGTCCTGGACAAAATAGAGAAACTCATGAACAGGTCTAGATATAGATCTACATGTTCCTGTGTAAGATAAGTTCTTTGAACTGAAGTATCTTGGAGACACCCCAGGAATACAGTTCTGTGGGAAGAAGTCAAACAAGACTTCAGAAATTTTCTCTTGGAAACCCAGTCTGCAAATGAGATCTCTTACCTAAGGAAGAGATTTCTCACACTTTGAAAAAGACTCTACAAAAAAGCAAGTTGTCCAAGTAAGGAAAATGCGAATGCCTTGCAGCTTGCAGTAAGCTATTATTACAGCTAGAAATGTTGTGAACACTCTTGGAGAAGTGGATAACCCAAAGGGTAATGCAGAGAACTGAAAGTGCAATCCATACACAAAAAAAACAAATACATTTGAAATGTGAGGTGATAGGAATATGATGTTAAGCATCCTTTAAATCTAGAGTTGACAAAAAACTGTAAGGTGGAATTGGTAACAGGTTGTGAAGGGATGGAATTTTAAATTTTGGGACTTTCACAAACTAATTGAGAAAAAAGGTCTGTCAGATATTTCCCCTTTTCTCAAGATTATATGCAGTTAGCTGTTTTAGTGTATTATATTGATTTTGGTCCAGATTATGTATCACATGTTACTGCCCTCCACTAAAATGCAATGTGCTATATATTTGCAGAGATAATAACTTCCAGAACAGCATATAGTATTCTAGATAAAGTCTCATTGATTGCATGATTGTCTCCACAAATATATGGCATGTCCATAAGGAGGTGGTTTTCCTATGGATATTATTCAGCAAATAGAGCACTCTAAATAATACCAAATTTATATGTTAAGGATGTTTCAAATGCAGTGAAAGTAGTGAAGGAGACATTTCCCGACCTTAAAAAATCTTACCCCCTAGAACTTAGGGTAAATCTTTCCATGAAGACAATAGCACTTGTATCCAGATCAAGTCACAGTCCACAGTGACACAGCAACAGAATCTGAGGCCACTACAGCCAGCTGATCACCAATTGCTTACCTAGGGCATGTGTCTTCATGATAGAGAGAAATAAAGTCCTGACTGCATCTATCTGACCCAGGTTCTAATACTGCACCTGGACACTGGAGGAGCTGGCCTTGGAGATATGAGAGTGAATAATCAAAGCTGGATTACCAGTCCCAGTTCGTGTGTGTGTTTGGTAGGGGGGCAGGCTGGAGTTATGAATGCCACCTGTTAGAAAAGAAGTGCCTACACAGCAGCAGCTTGCTGCAAGTGTGAAGGCTTAGCCTACTACATGCTGTTCTACCACTGCAACCAAGCCATACTTGCACACACTGTCATTATAAGCCTTATGTTTGCAGTATGCTGTCAGCAAGTAGAGAGCAGAGGGCTAGTGATATGCAAGGCTAAGCCAGCTGTGAATGATGTCCCAAAGGGTCACATCTTTTACTCCTTCAGTTCCAGTGCTGATAAAATAAGACAGTATGAGCAAAGATTCCATAATTGCTCCTCCAAGGAAGAGTTGTTGAGCACTTTTGGACAGAAATCTATATAGCCCAGTTCAGCCACTGATGTGTATTTCTCCATATGGTTAACATGAAGGGCCACAGATTGGTAAGAAAGATTATTTTCTAACTGGCCATATTAATATAAATGTGTAATAGTTAATAACTGGTCTTCAAATTAAGATAAATATATAAATCGGTCAGTAAAAGATAATAAGAGGCCTTATTGTCCCAAGGAAGTCTGAAAATGCTCTGCACTTTAACATGCAACTATCCAGTATTTATTTTATGTTGAAGAAAGCTAAATGCAAAACAGTGCACACCTCATATCTAAACCATGTAATGGCATTTGACACCATCCCACACTCACAGATAAACTGTCACAGCAAAATGTCAGTACCTATGTAACTCATTGGATAGCAAACAGGCTCACAAATTGAACCACAGACATTATGGTGGGGGCTATATCTCCTCTGAAACACCTGCCATTAGCACTGTACCCCAAGGTTCAGTCCTTTGGCCAGTCCTCTTTTGTATTTACTTCTCAGAGGTCAAAGCTAATGTTAAGGGTTTGGGGCTGACTGAGTTTGCAGATGATTGTAAACTTTGTGCCATCATAAACTCACTAGAAGGCACCCAGATCCTCCAAGAGGGCCTGTCCCAAACAAATACCTAGTGTCAAAACCATGGACTAAAGGGAAATGCCAAGACATATACACTTGTATCCTTCAGCAAGCAAGGCTCCCTGTGTAGGTATCACATTGCCAAACCACCCACCCCTGAGAATTGATTCTACATCAACAATGAGGTCTCCCTTTGATCAGCCCATACCCAGTGTTGTAAACTGTAAGGTAGTCCGTTTCATTGTGCAGTGTATATCTAAAGCTATTATATCTAGATCCATGGATGACATTGTTCCACTGTATTCAGCACTTACTTGGTCAAGCAATGAGTACAATGGTCTTTCTGTATGCACTTGTCCAAACACTTCTCACAACTGTAATGTCCACAGTGCTTACTCACTAAAAAAGTCAAGTGCCTTAATCATAAAATACTTTGCAGACCCATCTCAAAGCCTTATCCCCTGTCCTCAGTATCATACAGGCTACTGAGACAGAAATATGCTTCAGCAGACTCTATTCTGACTGACCTTTTACACATTCTCAAGACCAATGGTATCATAAAGACTTGCTCCAGGTATCTCAATCTCTTTTGCAAAATGAACAGAACATGTTGAAAAGATAGGTTTGTATTACACAGAATACTATATCTGTGGAACTGTCTGCCACTCCACATAAACAAAGTACTTCTCTTATTGTTTTTAAATGTTATTTGGATGAATCAATGGATAACTACAAATTCACCCCCAGTTTAACACCTTTGTTCCTCTTGGATAGAGGAAACATGTAAATGTCCCAATATATCCTTGTTCAGCATATCTCTCCTGTGAGAATTTAAGGTTATGCTTCTACTGATCTTCACAGAACCTATGGGCCAGTGCAGACATATAATACCCAATATGTATGTCCAGTCAGTAGTAGCAGAATAACATAATGCTCTAAGCCAAATCTTGATTAGTGTGTGTGTGTGTGTGTGTGTGTGTGTGTGTGTGTGTGTGTGTGTGTGTGTGTGTGTGTGTGTGTGTGTGTGCCTGTGTGCGTGCATGCGTGTGTGTGTGTGTGTGTGTGTGTGTGTGTGTGTGTGTGTGTGTGTGTGTGTGTGTGTGTGTGTGCGTGTGTGTGTGTGTTTTGTATACTTGGATAGGAATGGCTGGGAGATTGATCTGTTTATATACAGAACAGTACATATTTTGTGGAGGGAGTGGTCCCAAGTGCTTTTCTGATAATACAAGAGTAATTGGTATATATTTGTATGCAACATACTGAATTTGGTATTTATTTCTTAATGCACTGAGAAGTAAAACTCAAACCTAATAATGCAAATTAAAATAACAAAACATGCCACCTACCTGCAAAAAGACTACTATGACCTTAGAGTAGAGTCTGCATCATATATCTTATTTAAATATTTCAAACATACTTCGTACAGACAGGCAGACATCTGCATTGAAATTAGGTAGATGCCAAATAATCCTGAATTATAAGCATAATTTTGAATTAATGAGCTTATCCACATACTGGACATGGTGATGTAGGCAAATGGCATGTCTGCATATTTCAAAAAAAAACAGTTAATTTTTTTCAGTCTTGTGTTTATCCAGCAAATGGTAAAGGTTATTAATTAAATTCTACAAGCCATGATCATGTTAACAGAGTTACTGGTGTATGTGTGTGTGTGTGTGTGTGTGTGTGTGTGTGTGTGTGTGTGTGTGTGTGTGTCTGTGTGGTGGCTGTTTACAAAAAGAAAGGAATTAGTAAATAATTAAGCAAATAAGCAATTTAATAAATATAAATGCAGAGGAATATACACAAATGAATGTGTGTAAATAGACATACAATAGCAGTCTCAGTAACTTAACAACACACTTACCTTTGGAGCAAAATGCTGTGGATTCATTTTCCGCACCAGGTAGCTGGATACATTTTACAGTACTGACACTACAGTGCAGCAAAACAGAGGGACTCCACTTCTGAGTGTGCCATCCTTCAGATGAGACATTAAACCAAGGCCCCATCTGCCTGAGCTGGTGGAAGCAATGGTGGATGTAAAAGATCCCAATGGCACTTATTGGAAATTCCCTGGTGACTTGGACAAATTTCCCCATGTCAATATGAATGCCACATGAGGTCTCACATGAAAAGAGGCCATTTGTCTAGTCAGACTAACCTAGTTAATAAAATATAAATAAACTGTAATACAGGTAATAAAATATTTAATGAAGGCATAATAATAGAGAGTATATGCTTTTTTTTCAAATGTCAGCTCATGGGAGGGGTCCTGAGTAAGTATAAAGAAAAACAGTATCAAAGTAGACAGAAAACACATTTCAAAGACAGCATAATTGATACATTTTCTTTAACCAAATTTAAGCTATAGATATTTACAATGTTGCTTAATAATGGGAATCAAAAAATACTCATAACTCTGAATTTCAGAACAAAATTTCAAAATCCGTGTATGGATGGGCTGATATTCTATACCTCTGAAGTGTCTTCATTAGGTGATAATACCTAATTGAGACTAGATGCAAACCTCCAGTGTAGATTATCCTTGAAATGTAATTGAAAGACAAGTATTACGATTTAGTCTAACATCTGGATTCCCAGATCATTTAAAATTAGATTTTTTTTTCTTGTGCAGGTTTCACTTATTAAAGTAAGTATATATGATGGCTTGCTACTGCATTTGTGAGTTTTAAGTGTCTGGTAAGTACATGCTATAGCCGAGATTTATGACCAGTTGCTTGTCACACTAACGTAATAATATGTGGTGAGGATATGGGTTGTTCTCTGAAATACTCAACAACTGCTGGAGTTTGCTATAGTGACCACACATGGCAGACTGAGTGTATCACTGAATATTGCCCACCATAACTATATATTACTGTTATTTTATTATTATTGTGGTTCTTTGTGCCAGAACTCCCAGATGTCCGTTATTTTGCTGAAAGTCACTGATTTTGTCTCATATTTTCCCTCTCCCTCATAACCTTTTGATTTTTTGGTAAATCACTGAAGACTCAAGTCAGTCAACAATTCCAGGCACTGAAGTTTCATACTTCTTTTTGCTTAGAAAATGCCTGTTGATTTAAAACAGTTTTACGTGAATTAGAGTAATATTTAAATATTTCCCTGGTTTTGGGCCTTTTGCCTCAATTGAATAAAATATTGAGAGTTATGCTTTCTTCTTTGGTTTATTTATTCACTAATTTTATTCTAATAGTTTGTGTTAGCTCACACAAGTGGTACTGTGTCTTTGTGTTATCTAATAGTTTTCGATTGACAAGATTGTATTACGTCTGTGATCCTAAATGAGTAGGCATATGAGGGCTGTAAATGAGTTCCAGAATTTCCTACCATTGTTCTTAAAAATAAAGATTAATTTACATTTACATGCTATGCCATACTGTTATATTTAAACATTAAGTCCTATAAATATTAGTTAACAAGGAACGTAACCATAGAGCAGTTATACTTAGAACCAAATAATGATAAATGTAAAAAAATGAGAGACTAGCTTTTGAATAATGCTAATGCAATCTATATAAACATTAGTCATAACAAGGCATTCCAAAACATTTCAGTACTTGATGTTAAAGTCAAAATCATATTTTCAATGTTATTTTTGAGTCATTGCTTACTCCACTGTGAATTATTCCCCTTCACTAAACTGTAGATCACAGTAAATGAGTTTATTATTATGCCTCTTGGCCCACATCAAGGATAAAAGTGGTGCCTGTGAATAAGTCCATTAGCCTAAATATCAAATAAATAATAGGTTACTGATTTTTCTGGTCATACGATATATTCTAGAAATTCATATGTATATTAGCATTTGAGTAGCAGATAGCATACTCACCATCTAGCAATTTAGCACAGAGGATTAAGGCTCATAGTCTGGGCTTTGATTTCCTTAGCCTCCAGTCACAAACTGTGTGAATCTGAACAAGTTGTTTAACTATACAATCCCATTCTACAGACATTTCATACGCTAGAAGAGAACATTTGTATAGCAAATGCTTCTTTCAGAGTCATATGAGCAATCATATTTTATGTCTTATCCTGAATAAAGAGAATATATTTAAAGCATACCTATTTATATCACGATTCACCACAAGTGTTTGGTGGTACTGCTTAATTTGTGGAGATTACAAGTAATAATAGTTACACTTTAGAGCAGTTGTCTTTAGGGTCGAAAATATATCACCCAGCCCTTTCCTGTTATTTGTTAAGTTCTTCAGGATACACAGCAGCGAATTCCTCTAAATCTAGTTCTCTTTTCTGACCTGTAAACTATGATCTTATTTGTTACTCTCACAATACTCTAAACCACATCTCACTCTTTCAAAACACATATTGTAACTCTTGCTTCTGGCCATATTAATGGAAATTAAATGGATAATTTTCTTGAATTAGATATGATCTACTGTTCAGCCAAACTGCTTATAGTGGGTTATGTTGTACAAGGATTTAGGTAAACCCTTAACACATAAATTGTTCATATGTTATCTTCACAGAATGATTGACCATGTAAGTTCTTTGTAAAAGGAAATGTCTAACTATGGGATCTAATTTTAATGCCATGAAAACTAAGCCCCATATGAATCAATATAAAACCACACATAAAGTTTGTGAGCTGCCAAAGCGGTGTCCCCAGTGCTGCCTGTACAACTACAACCAAACACTGTTTTTAATACAAAAGCCTAAAGCATTATTTAAGGTTTATATCAAACAACCTATTTATTTGCAAGGATTTATTCAAAGCAAAATTGAATATATTATGCTTCTTTTTGGATGGCTCAAATGTTTAATACTGCCACAGAAGCAATGGAATGTCTGTTGACAGTGCTTTCAAAATGCCTCATGACAGCATCTTTTTGTGTTGTGTTAAATGTGGCAGTATATAGTGCTGAGTTAAGGAGCTAAGGAGCTGCAGATGAGCTACATTCTGTAGTCTTGGGTTTGATTCCTCCAGCTGCACATTGTATGACTCTATATAAGTCATTTGATTACAACATGAGTCTAGATTAACTGCTGAAAACAATATTAGTGTGTCTAATGTCATAAATGAAAGAAAGAAAAGCAATAGGCTGCTAAGGCTTCTGCATTCCATAGCACTAGCCACTTCTGTGGCACTCTTTAGAAAATGTCTGTCTCTAGGATATGGTCTTCCACAATATGGCCTTCAGCCCTCGAGTTTGCAGGACATTACAAACTCAAGCACTTTTCCATTGTATAATGGTACAGGGTGTTTGTTCAGCAGCTGTTTTCTTGTTTTATACCCACTTGCACCTTATTTTCTAGTAGTTTCGCTTTTTGGATGCTGATTGGTTCTTATTTCTAACTGTGGTACATATTGTAAGGGCACTCCTTAAACTAAAATAACACAGTTATTACACTACACTCACACAAAAGTGATCTGAGAGAGAGAGAGAGATAAGCAACAACAGAGAGAGAGAAAGAGAGAGAGAGACAACAGAGAGACAGAGAAAGAGACAGAGGCAAAGGCAAGTGGTACTCTTAGAGCAAGTTTGTCCTGTATCCTTTATTACATTTTTGATTAATCTTTTCCTTTTTCAACATCTTTGTTTTTGTTCATAACAAATTCTTAGCGAAGAACTATTTTATACTGACAACAGTTAATTCAAAGTCAGTTAAAACAACAAAAGTGTTTCCCACTGCCATAGTAAAAAAAATTGTAGTGAGACCACAACACAAGGAGATGCCATCATAATACTGGTTACTGAAGACCAACTCCCCCACCCATACTGAGTTCAATCTACTATTACTGCAGCTATTTGCATAACTTATTTTAACTATGTTGCCTTCATATCACTTTATTACTATCACCCTTAACTTGAATTTTGTTCCATGTGAGGTAATATGCTAATTACTAGTCAATGTAACTAAACTCCATTTTCTTTTAATTTATATATGTGAATTTGTCCAATGCGGATTATTTTAAATAACAGCCACAATGACATGGATAAATGTATTATGGTCAGCTTGCTAACCAGCCAGCATGTTTTTTGGAGGTGGGACAAAACCAGAGTACCAAGAGAAACACAATTCAGATGTGGAAAAAACATGCAATCTCCATACAGGCAGTAAACAATGACTACTTATCATGAATGCAAAACCTGCTGTTGTGATTCCTGATGTCATGAAGAAGTGTGATCCCATGAGCAAAACAGAAAATTCTGAAACTTGCTGTGATAGTGTAATGTCCCCATGAGATACATTACAACCACAGAATGCTGTTTTGGTAAAGGTAAAAAAAAAAATCATAGAATGATCACAGAAATCACTTTTATTGATGGTAGAGTTTTCCCTTTTTTCTCCACTGTTGTGCAATCTCAGTGTTGGTATATTTAAGTTGGTAGGATATGGGAGGTACCCTGCACTACATGAGGGATGCAGGTTTGCTTACAATCTGCAAAAATACTTTCTTCAGAAATTCAGCAAAAAATGGTTTCTGTGAAAGTTTCCTGATTTTTTTTCTTTTTTACATTCACTAAAACTACATTCTGTTACTTGACATGCCTCCATCCCACCATGGAAGTCTGTGGCCTCACACCCCTGAAAACTCTATTAACAAGTTTGGAAATTGCTGTATGTTTCAGTAGGAGGAAATTGTGAAACAGTACAACATTGACTACTAAAGTTTTGCCATTCTATGAATCATCTCTATGGACCTATGAATTACAACTAGGCAGAACGTGGATAGGTAATCTGGCGCTCTCTACAATTTCCAAACTAGCACATTCTTCTAAACGCAATATAGAGGACAAAAAAAAAAGATCTAGTAGAGGCCTTCCTAAAATTGAAGACTGAAAAAAAACAAAGATCTGTGCTACTGTAACTGCAGCAAACTACTTGCTAATACAACTGTAACAAGCAGCTTGCTACAGTTGCTAAATACACTGATCCACTGAGTGCTTCTGCTCTGACCACAAATATGGGCTCTGCATTCATTTATGAAGCTGTGATATCCCCCACAAATTCATAAATCAATAGCAGTACTGCATTTATGCACCATTGGCACCTGCTGGTCATACCCCTAACAGTTCTCACCCAGGCAACTTCCACCTTTTCCTTTTGTACAGCTCTGTAACCAGGCACCCATAACCAAATATCAGGACTGAATGCACAACCAGGGACTTGTAAGCCAGAAACCTTAAGATCTAAGTAACTATAGTATCCAAGATAGCCACAAATAACAATGTGTGTAAATCGTGATTTTTTTTCTTATATATTCTTACTGGCATTTCAAACAGTGGTCATACAAAGGCACACTAACTGCTAAAGAAAATAAGTATAATACCCTAATTTGCAATATTATGACACAATTTTAGGAATAGGCAAGTGTCTATGACAGTACAGGATCTATTTGAGCAATAACCCACGCCTGGGTATGGGTAATGCTGGATTTACCCACGGTTGGCATGGTTTGGTCACGAGGGCGAAGCCCAAGTGGCAAAACAAAGAAAACTGTGGGTAAATCCAGCATTACCCACACCCAGAAGTGGGTTATTGCTATTATATGACATTATTTAAGAAAAATAATACTTTCTTTTCTTAAATAATGGCATTGTATAATGCCTCCTTGCTGCCCTTCCGCAGCTGTCCGGTATTCTGGAGCAGTTCTGATGTACTGCGCATGCTTATGCTTATGCAGTGCATCAGAGCTGTGTGTAGAGGAAGCAACAGAGAAAGGAAGATCTCTGTTGTTTTTTTTAAGCTATCTCGCTATGTTAAACGCATTTAACATAGCGAGATAACAGCAACAGAGCTCTTCAGTTTTCCATTGCTGTTCAACACATACAAAAAAAAAAGACATACTAATGGAAAAAGTCTGGGCGACTGGACCTTTTCCATTAGTATAAGTCTGATTTACAATGGGCATGCTGACCAATCAGTGTGCACGTTTTAGAATATTAATGGGGGGTTGTTGTATAATCAAGAATAATGAATGTAGGAACATGAGCACATAAAAACAGGTTATATTGCAGGTATGTGGGAGCATATCAAACCTTCTTCTGTGCAGATAACTTCACAAGTCTCACTCCACATATTGAAAACACTGTCAGCTTCCAGCATTCACAATCCTATCATAAGAAGTTATTCCCTTTAAGTGCTGGAATTTCTCGAAATGAAATCATGATGAGACACATTAAAAAAAAAAGTCATTGTTATCCAGGGTTGAAAAATTGGCATGACAATATACAGTTTTGATCATAAACATAACTTGTTATGACCAGAAAACACACAGTTCCTTTTCACAGGCTACATCTGTTTAATTGATGTGCTAGGATTCACACTGTAGGCAAATGGAAATTGTAGGAATCAAACCAGTACACCAGCAGGGTCTAATTCTAGCAGCTCAATATCTTAAACCTCTTCTTCAAACTGAGCTTGCATAAATTACAGTTCCTTAATTCTGTTAGGGAGGTTAACAGTTAAATACAGGCAGCACTGTACAGAGATAGGTTTAATTAGATGAACTGGAGAACATAGACAGGGAAGCAAAGGACTGAACATCAGCTCAGCTACTCTGGGATGGGTGTTGGCAAAGTTCAACACAGTGGGCATTGCAAGTTGCTTTCCAACCACTTGGGCAGTGTTACATGCATACAAAAACTCACCTCACTCCCTGTAGATGAATATTATGATTCTTGGCTCTTATCTCCGTCCTCTGGTATCTTTGGATGCCAGGGATCAAAAGGAATGAATAGGCCAGTAGGGGGATAAGTCCTTCATGATCATCGGGGGGGAGGGAATGGGACAAACGTTCTATTAAGAAATGAAGACCAAATATATAAAATATAGTATAAAATCTATTTGATTTTTTTTTAGGGTTTCAACACTGTCATGGATGTACCTTCTGTCAGGAATATTCAGTAACCCTGAAATAGCATTCATCGTTTATGTCTGCATCAACCTGTTTATCGGCATCAATACCATCATATCAACATCAGTCGTCTACTTACTCACATTGGTTACAAACATAGAGGTAAGTCATGTGACAGCACTGGGTTTATTTAAATGTTTTTTTCCATTGTTTATAACTGTAAACAGGTAAAGTAAAATTGTTTTACAGGTCACACATGGAAGCTATTCGACTAAGGTAAAAAGACACTGTCCAACATTGTTACATTTTCAGCAAAGTGTACGACACCGCAATATATACAACTTCAACTGATAATAAAAAAACAGTGCAGAAAAAAAACAGTAACTTGAGTGCCACCTCTGTGGCATAGTGGACAGAGAGGGATAAATCTCTGACTTTCTCACTGAGCTCAGTAGCAGCTCTAGCACTGATGGAGCTGGCATGAGAAGGTAGTAGCAGGGGGGCCTATTGTCTGTTCACTCCCCCCAACAGGAGATGCTGCAGTCTTCCACCATTACCATGGAGGGGGAGTAGTAGTGGGGGTAATGCTACCCTCCCAGCAGGAGGAGCTGCAGTTTATCCAGAGTTAGCATGGAGAGGTAGTAGGAGTGGGGTAATATTAACCTCCAACAGGAGGTGCTGCAGTTTGTCCAGAGTTAGGATCAGGAGGTAGTAGTAGTGGTCTAATGTTAACTCCCCCCCCCCAATAGGAGACGCTGCAGTCTGTCCACAGTTAGCATGAAGAGGTAGCAGTAGTGGGGTAATTTTAACCCCTCTGCCAACAGGAGGTGCTGCAGCTTATCCAGAGTTAGCATGGAGAGGGAGTAGTAGTAGGGGTAATGCACCCCCTCAATAGGAGGAGCTGCAGTTTGTCCAGAGTTAGGATCGGGAGGTAGTAGTAGTGGGGTAATGATAACTCACGCCCCCAACAGGGAGTGCTGCAGTTTGTCCACAGTTAGCACGGGGAGGTAGGGTATTGTTAACTCACCCCCCCCCCCAACAGCAGGTGCTGTAGTCTGTCCACAGTTAGCATGGGGAGGTAGTAGTGGGGTAATGTTAACCCCCCCAACAGGAGGTGCTGCAGTTTATCCACAGTTAGCACGGGGAGGTAGGGTAATGTTAACTACCCCCCCCCCCCACAACAGCAGGTGCTGCAGTCTGTCCACAGTTAGCATGGGGAGGTAGCAGTAGTGGGGTAATTTTAACCCCCCTCCAACAGGAGGTGGTGCAGTTTGTCCAGAGTTAGCATGGATGGGTAGTAGTAGTGATGTAATGACAACTCATCCTCCCATCAAGAGATGCTGTAGTTTGTCCAGAGTTAGCCTGTGCAGGTAGTAGTAGAAGAGGTAATGAATTCACCCCCAGCAGGAGGTGCTGCAGTTTTCCCACAGTTAGCATTGAGCCATTGGGCAGTAGTAGTAGAGGAGGTAATGTTAATGCACCCTGCCTCAGCATTAGGTGCTGCAGTTAGTCCAGACTTAGCATGGCAAGGTAGTAGATAAGGGTCTAATGTCAGCTCATGCCACTCAATAGGAGGTGCTGCATTTGGTCCAGTGCTGTCACTGGGAGGTGGTAGTAGTGGATGTAATGTCAGCTCACACCCCTCAGTAGGAGATTCTGCAGGTGGTCTGGAACTAGCATTTGGAAGTAATAGTCTAGGGCTAATGTCAGCTCAACCCTGCAGCAGGAGGTGCTTCAACCGATCCAAAGGGTTGCACTGTAACCAACACTGACACATGCGCATCCCATTAGTACAAGATCTATGCATAAACCACAGCCATGGCAAGAGATGGAAGGGTTAAAGATTTCAACAACGACCATTATGGATGAGTGTACCACTCCCAGTTTGCAGGTCTTAGCTTCCTGAGAAAAAAACATGGTGCAACGTTCTCGCACCCTTTCGAAGAATGAATGGGCCATATCAGGCAGCTGGGTTGGGAGCTTAATGGTCAGTCTGATGGGCTGGGGAAGAAACATTAACTTGCATAAGCAACCCCCCCCCCCAAGGTTTTAACAAAATAAATTATAGCTGTTTTTGAGAAAAATCATGCAAAATTCAGCCAAATGGAAAAAAAATGATTTACAGAAAAGTTTACACATTGGGTTGCTCAAGGATTATAATCTTAGTTTCTATTTGCTACCCATCACAGCTACTGTTTGAATGTCTTTTTGGTCCTACTACAGATTGGGTTCATCTCCAGCTTTGTTCAAAATATCCCGTCTTATAATGTGAATTGGTGTTTCATACCATTCACTAGTTTCCCTTCAATTATGAATCAATTTGTCATTTCCACTCAAAAAATTCCCCATACTTGTGAACCAGTATCCTATATACATTCATTAGTTACCTGCCTTCTCTTGTGAATCAGTGTGTTACATCCATTGATTATGTTTCTTGCACCTGTGAACTAGTATGCAGTGTCCAACCACTAGATTCCCTGTGCTTATAGACCAATGTACCCTATATATTCACTAGTTGTTCTGCACTCTCATGAGTGAAACCTGTGTTTAAATTGCCAGTACACTGAATGGTTGACTGGGACGGATGGGTTCTCATGACATCATTTGGTTTTGCAAGATAGCCACCTTACCTGCTTTATAGCAACTTCATAGGACTTCTGCATCATAATGAATGGTGTGAACAGGATAGCAGTCTATAAATCTTGTACCATTACCCCTAGATGAATATAGAGCTTCCCTTCCGATATCACATAATGTTCTATGAAAAATAAACTCCCCTTCTAGGGTACCCCACCACACTATGTTACAAGATTCTTTATAACTAATATATTATGAATTGGTATTAAAATATATTATTATTATCATTAAAATGCAGCTCTATAATCTCAAAGCAGCTACAGAGTGGCTGCATAACTGCTTTCAGTGGTGACAGTTAATCAACTGTACATTTTGCTGTGATTACAGAAACTTGCCCTAAAAGTGTGGTGTTAAAGTGCATGCTTGGTATATATCAACAGAATTAATCAGATGCCAGCCTATTGAGATAATTTGTACCACAGATCATCAAGAAAGATATTCGAGTGGAAAGCGATATAAAAAACAAAAAGAAAGGTATTCTAATAGGAAAGGGAAAAAAACAGCACAAATAATTTTTTCTAGTAGTTGAGAAAAAAACATAATTCTATGTGCAATGCCATAAGCGGTTAAAGCAGATGCTGGTAGAGAAGCCACTGTAATGTAACATTATCTACATGACATCTACAAACCAAAAGAACCGGAAAGATGCATGGGAGAACTGAAGCTCCTTACTGTATTTGTAGGAAGTATGCTTTGGTTGGCAAATTAGAAAATATAGAAGCAAGTTCATCTGAAAGTAAACATGAATACTATTCCAGCAGTGTTGAAACATGTTTTGCTTCTGTTTCCTTACATAAAATTATCTGTTGAAGGTCTGGAACCATAGACAGCTGATTTTGGACAAGATTATTTTGGTGAGGTTCTTCAACAAATAACCATTCTGCAAAAAAAAAATGTTACATTATAAGTAAAAATGTGCATGTAATTTGAAAATTAGCACTTTAAAGCTATTTGCATCAACTGTCATATAGGCTGAGTAAAAATGTAAATATCATGAAGTTATAAGCACACAAGTGAATGTTTCTTTGTCTTTTTCCAGTAAATTGAAATGACTGAGCATGGTCCAAGATGTGCATTGTTTAAACATTTCCTATTTGCTTTCTTTTAGAATATATGGTACACATATCAAGTTATCAGACACTTTTTCCTTATCTTCCCGCCCTACTGTTTCGGGTACGGTCTGATGCAGTTGTCTCAGCTGCAGAGCAATAAGACCGTCATGGCGTTCTTTGGGTACACTGACACTGCAAGCCCGTACGACCTGGAGGAATCAGGCTGGATGATACTGGCTTTAGGCATCCAAGGGGCTGTGTTCTTCTCACTTCGTCTGCTCATCAATAAACGGTCACTCAGAAAATTCAGGTGACTGCATCTGCATTTTTTTTTTTAGAGTTCCAATAGCACTGCTTGAGATGTGATGTAATAAGAAATACTGATGTATGCATTGTACAAGTAAAAGATGCTATAATGTTATATAAGCCAGCAATAAACCTTATCTGCAGTTTCTTCCACTGACCTAAACAACTATTGACTGCAGTACCACTTTAATGAGCAGTGATACAGTCTATATTACTGGACAGCGTGCAAGTTAATTAACAGCGCTTTAACTGCATGATATTTAGTTCAGCCAGGATTACTGTTTTCTTATAAGGGGCTTTTTTTTGCATATTTTAAAGGGCTACTATTTGTTATGTTATTGATGTTACTGCTTTTTTTTTGAGATGTTTTCTCACCGAGCTGTTTTGTTCACATTTATCTTCTCCAATAAGTGCTCCCTAAGAAAACTCAGGGAACTGTGTCTGTTCTTTCTTTCTTAAGAATTACATTTTTTTCCCTGTTAATGACAATGCTGTTTGAGATTTGACGTAATATGAAATGCTCATCAAGTCTGAAGTATTTTCTTATGTTGGTTTATTTACTTATTTATGTATGTATTTATTTATTTATTTGGTATTACTTGACTGGATAGTTGCAAATTCAATGTGGACATGGGTGTTTTTTATATATAAAGTGTTTCTAGTGTTTATATATATATATATATATATATATATATATATATATATATATATATATATATATATATATATATATATATATATATATATATATATACGTAATGGGGTAGATGGATGAAGACACACACATGGAGGTACTTGTCATCTGCAAAAACACCTGTTCTTAGCTCTCCGTTCATCGTTTGTATATTTCTGCAATCATGAGCGGACGGTGATCCGCTGTGGCGACCCCTAACCGGGAAAAGCCGAAAGAAGAAGAAAGAAGGAATATTGACTTCACTGATTTATGTTATTATGGGTTCTCATTAATGAATCTGCACTATTTATTGTCTTAGGCCTTTTACGCTGTAACGTTAAAATGGATCACTATCTTAAACAAGTCATTATTTACATAACAGATTATTGTATGTTGGCAATTAGCTGACTTGGTGTTTTTATATGTTTCTCAGCTTAGCCTTTTTGACACTTTAGATCAGATAGAGAGGGTTTTTATACTGTCATTTCCATGCCTGCTGTTTATTTTTTTATTTATGCAGTGCAGGGGTGTGTATTTTTCAGTTCAGCATTCCACATATTGCTCCTTGCAGAGATTTCATTACTTGAACACTCTATTATTAATTCATCAATTACTTCTGTGTTGCCATACCTTACCTTCAGTATCCTCCAGAATTTATATTACCATTTTCCTACAAATTCTGTTACCCTTCTCTTCTGTGAAGCATTTTCTCATCTCCTTCAGTGGCATATACAATACTCCCCCCCACTATGATACTCCATGTTTTTTTCTTTTTCTAAAGATCAATATATATGTAAATACTGTAATTCAACAAAGTCCCCCTTCTCATCTGTCTGTACTCTTTTTTTATTCACTTTCTTCCAACTCCATGCAACCTCAAGGTTATCCTCCCTGGCTTCAGTGCTCAGTCATCCCTGGATCTCCCAACTGCTCATTGCTAGGCAGCCTGGATGTAATATTTCACCAGGAGGGCTCCTAACTTCTTAAAGGGTTGACTTCAGTGACATCTCTCACCTAGGCCCCAAGGTTATGTGAGTCAGTGAACAAGAAGCCTAGGAGTTGTCATTTTCATGGCTGCTGGTCATTTATCCTGTCTGTCGAGCAGCTTGTGTGGTGACATTAGGATAACAGGCCCCCTATATGAGCTTGAGATGACCTGTGAAGCTTGTGGTCCCCAACAAAGGCCATATAGGCATCAGGTTTTCTCACTTCCTACCACTGGATAGGATAGCAGTCCATCATCTGCTTCATCCTATCTCCTCACCCCAGCCAGCATCTGCCCTGCCCTTTTTGCACTGAACTTCTCTCTCTATAGAAATGACTATGAATAATGTTTTTTTCCAGGTGTCAGTTTAATTTCTACTTAGACTTCCTCCATATTTGAGCTTACAAGCTTGAACTGTTCTCATGTTAGTATTTCTTTTTACTATGACACAGATTGTGTACAACCAATACATACTTCAGAACTTTTCCTGTTTCAGATTATGATGGCCTAAGACCATATGCATTAGACGTAGTCCTTCACTGCATTTTTTTTCAGCCTTATGTTGGGCACTAACAAACATTCAATATAATACCAGCTCAGAAGCTAGTGGTAGATTTTTAGATCACATTTCTATGATGCTTTTGCTGGAAATGTGGCTGCAGCAAAATTCCATACATGTTTCTGTCAAGCAGCAGCATGACCTTCTTAAGTCATTTTTGTTAATAAGTATGGCTACCTAGAAGGCACATGAAGTGATAATTGATATGAATCAGAGTCACTTGTCTGTACCTTTACTATTTTACCAGTTACTCAACTGCTATAATTAGTTGTCATGTCGCATTGATCTAAGCATAATACATATTGAATTGCTGTTCTAATAATGGAAAACCCCCCGATCCACATACACCCCACTGCAGAAAAGTTTATTCCAGTGGCACAACATTGGCTAACAAAACACATAAACAAATACAATGAAAAAACATTGAAACATAAGTATATTTTAAACCACCACTGCACTTTGTTAACTGTATTTAATTGAAATAATGCTTATTTTTTCTGTTTCTGACTGCTTTTTACTCTGCACTTTGAAATTGTGTTTCAAGGCTAGATTCAGACCTGCAAACTATAGTCTGTTTGGTATTACTGTGTTCTTAAACTAGCCATGTTACATTAAGAGGGCCTCCCTGCACCCTTGTGGCAGAAGTGTGTAGCTTTGGATCCATCTGAGTTGGGGATTGCTAGAGAAAGGCTCAGTTTGGGGCTTTCCCATTGGCAGCTGTGTTAAAACTGTTTAAATTTGCCTGTATATAAGTCTCGCATTTGTGTGGGTTTGGGCTCAGTTTACTGGAGCTGCTCAACATTTGGCAACTCTAGCCAGAGGTCTGGAGTGCATCTGCACTGATATCCAAGGCATCCACTGAAAAAAAAAACAGAAAAATGAGTATATTTTAAGCCAGCACTGCGCTTTGTTTACTGTATTTAATTGAATTGCTCCTTCATTTTTGCTATTTGTGACTAAGTCCAGCTAGCCCACTTCCTTTCCAAATACCACATTCAGAAAAATCCTGCCACAATGGATGAGCAGTTTCCCATCATTTCTCCTGTCAGCTTAATTGATATGGACATCTTGAGGCAATGTAGCAACTGCTTCATGTATACTGACAGCCGTTTACTCCTAAAGTAAACTAACACCCTATGTGAGAGATGCAAATATCCTGTGGAGTCAATTCTCTCACATAAAAACAAACTAGACATCAAACAGGTTGTCATCACACATGCTTCACCTCTCATGCAAACCTCACCTCTCACACAAAATATGGTCATGACACATAAACCCACATATGTGGAGGTACTCACTAAAAGCCTACCAAAAGAACAGAGACCTCCCAAATGCACACCACCCACACCAGCCATTAAGCAAAAAGAAACCATTACATATATCAACACACACACCAGTGTCTCAACAAATAAGCCCCTAAGACAAAACACATCAAATGTCTTGGTCATAGGTGACTCCATAGTGAGACACACAGATGTCTCTCTCACCAGACTATACAAGGAGAAGGTCATGGTCAGCTGTCTATCAGGTGCCAGGATCCAACAAATCATGCATGCACTCAAGTCATTCAACAACAAGTACCATTATGACTCTGCCATAGCCCATATTGGAGTGAATGACTTGAGATGCACCTCTCTGGACTATATGAAGGGAGACATGGCAGAACTCTTTGATTATGTGTCTCAGACAAGTATGTTGCTAGCCCTAAGCGGTATTCTACCCTCACCCAGGATGGTGCCGTGGTATAAACACAAAATGACTGACTTCAACAACGGATGTTGCTTTCTTTGCTGCTTTCCTTTTGGAGACTGCAACCAGCCTGTTTGTGAACTATGGCTGCTGTTTTCTCAGTGGATTCTGGTACTGTGGAACTGTGGTATTACTTTGCAGTGTGCTACCATAATAAACTACTTTGGAAGGTAAATACTGGCTTTTTTCTTTTGTGGTGAACAATGACTTCAACAATTGTCTCAGCTTCTTTTGTCAGTCCAGGGGGATCCAGTATCTCTCAGCCTAGGAGGATATGGTAGGCAGACTTTACTGGTCTGCAGCTGTCCCCCCTAGGCTTTCAGATACTAGCAAAGGCCCTTGCCTCCACCATAGTGCCAATTTTAGGCAATGTCAAACCAACAAATTTTCCAAAGTAAAAAAATCTAATCAAGACAAACTCAGGGTCTAGCTTATTAATGCTAGGAACTTGAACACAAAACTGCACTCCCTGGAAGAACTCCTCACCTTGGAGGATGCTGATGTATGTGCAGTTACCTAGACATGGTTCAAGGCCACTGAGAGCAACCTGTCTGTGAAGGAACCAAAGGTGGAAGTGTATACATCTCCATTAAAACCAAATGCACTTTGAGACTGGTCAAACAGCATGACTCTCTCGAACTACTCCATGTCCAGTTAACTATTGGGAAAGTACCACAAAATATCATTGCCAGCTATAGATCCTCCACCATGATCCAGGATAAGCATACTGCCTACAACAGTCGACTGGCTCATCATACAGCCCAACACCTTAGTCATGGGAAATTTCAAGTATCCTTCCATAGACTGGGGGACATACATGAGCAAAAACACGCTTGCCCAGAGGTTCCTGGACTTTGTTAACACAGATGCTCTGGAACAGATAGGCTGTACCTCCATTAGGAGCCCTAATGTTCTGGACATAGTACTCACCAACATAGAGGGTCACTCTACTTCCCCATGCATAATGGCCCTCCCTGGTAAGGTCAGACCACAAACCAGTCTTGTTTGAAGTAACTAGTGGGACTGACACCCTCACAGGAACAAAAATTATAAAAAACTTTTCCCAAAGCTAACTACAGCCTATTAACTGATGGTATAAAAATCTTCATACCACCAGCAATCACAAACTTCAATGATCACTATGCAGAAGTGTACGCAAATGCCCTGTACAAACACTTAGGTGACTGCATAAACTCTGCTTTACCTGACTGGATCAAAACCAGGTCTTCCCATAAAAACAAGACACCATGGTGGACTTCAAGTACAGATTAAAACAGCCCTATCCAAAGCCAAAAACACAGCTTCAATGGAACTGGACGGTGTCCCAGGCTGTGTCTTACAAGAGCTCCAAAATGAACTAACCCCTCACCTAAACACACTGTTCAAACTCAGCTTCTCTACAGGCTACGTACCCACAGAGTGGCACACTGCAACAGTTATCCCACTCCACAAAGGTGGAGCCACAACATACCCTGGGAACTATCACCCTATATGCCTGACTAGCCTGGTCTGCAAGGCTATGGAACGCATCATCATGGAACTCATTAACAGAGACATTGGGAACCTCCAAACCTTGGACCCTACCCAGTTTGGCTTTGTTATGAGCAGATCATGCCTCCTAAACCTGGTGGACTTCATTGAGATGGTTACCAAGGCATTAGATGAGGGAAAGGAGGTCTGCACAGCCTACCTAGACCTCACAAAGGCTTTCAACACCATTCCCCAGTCTAGTATTATAGACAAGCTCACCAGCTTGAACATAAACCCTTACATCATGAGATGGGTTGCCAACTGGCTCATGGATAGAACCCACTTGGTGAGAGTTGCAGGCTCTATGTCTCACTCTAAACTGGTTACAATTGGCATCCCCCAGGGCTCAGTCCTAGGACCCTTCCTGTTCGGTATATACTTCTCAGAGGTACAGCCAAGCATAAGAGGACTATGGCTGACCAAGTTCACAAACAACTGCAAACTAGGGGCCATAATTGATTCTCTGGCTGATACAGACACCCTCCAGATGGGTCTCACTGAGACGGATACCTGGTGTCAAAATCATGGCCTCAAGCTAAATGCCAAAAAGTGCATAGCCATCCCCTTTGGAAAAAACAAAATACCCATGAACTACCACATAGGTGGTAGTCCCCTAAATACAGAAAATTTAATAAGGGATCTGGGGGACCCAACTAGATAGTAATCTCTCCATTGATAATTATATTGCCAAGGTGGTTAGAAAATCCTTCTATGTGGCCCACTTAATCACAAAAGGGTTCGCATCTAGAACAAAAGAGGTTATTGTGCCTCTCTACTCATCACTCATTAGACCCATCATAGAATACAATGACCCATTTGGGATGTACCTTACAAGACACCTGCAATAGCTGGAAAGATCACAAAAGTACCTCACCAAGAGGATTACTGGCCTCAAACAGATGCCCTATGCAGCCCGACTCAAGAAACTCCAGCTGTACTTGGTTGCATACCGCTTACTCAGAGGTGATCTCTGCCTGACATACAAGGCCATGTCCAACTCAGAATTGATGGACATGCTCAACCTAAAAAAAAACAAATCCCAGAGAGCCACACGCTCTAGAGATATAAACCTCACCACAACGATAAATAGGACATGCTGGAGGGATAGATTCCTGTCCCAGAGACTCCCCATGCTTTGAAACAGGATTCCAATATACATCAGGCAGAGCCCCTCACTAACACTCTTCAAGAGAAACCTTGACAGGTGGATGGGAAACAGAAAATTTACCCTGGGGATCACTGCAGTGGCTCTGCTGGACAGTTGCACAGGGAACTAATGGCTCTGCTGGACAGAGGCACAGGGAACTAATCTAAGGGGGTGGCAAAAGCCAACACATTCTGGCTAGGCTTATAAATGCCCTTGAGCAGATAGCCTAGTACTTACCTATGAACCTATGAACAGATTGTATAAGAAGAGGAAGAAACTGTTGAGAAAATCAGAAATAGTGTAGTCTTCTAAAGCAAATTACAAAACTAATATTGCATCCCTAACCAAGAATAATCATAAGGTGTTCTTTAACTACATCTAAAGTCTAAAAGGAAATGCCTGGCTATGTGTGAAATTGATTGTAGATGGGATCACTCATACTACACTGGAAGATATTGCCAAACTGCTTGCTGACAGATTCAGTGCAAACTTTACTCCACTATCCCCACCTACCATATATCAAAGCATACCTGACACCAACCCTTTGCCCAGTATCTTTAGAGAACAAGTCATCTGTGTGCTCGCCAAGGTCAAAAACATGGCCTCAATGAGACCAGATAATATTCCAAGTTGTTTACTAAACAATCTTAAACAAGACCTACCAGACCCACTTGGTGTTCTCTTTAATCATAGTTTGAGAATTGGCTATGTTCCTGCAAAATGGAGAACAGCAACAGTAATCCCCCTGCACAAAGGGTGCCATCAACTGACCCTGGAAACTACAGACCCATAAGTCTAACCAGCCTCATCTGCAAGCCCATGGAAAGAATTATCATGAACCTTCTCAACAAGGACATAGCTGACCCCAATGTACTGGTACAGTTAACCAGCACACTTAACACCTATGAGGTGCAGAAAAAGTTCACAAAGAGACTAACCATTGCAGAGTTTAAGTGCAAATTGGAACTTGTTGTTGGATGTCCAGCAGCATGTATGGAATTGGAGCTGTATGGTCCAGAGGACCAATTAGTTATGAAACTGGACAAGGATGAAGCCCTTTTGGGATCCTATGCCATTGATGATGGGTGCAGAATACATGTAATAGACAGAAGTGGTGCAAAGATAGGAGAGTATAAGGATTTGTCGAAAGTTGAAAAATATGAAATTTCTGATGAGCTGTATGAGAAATGATCAGACTCTTTTCATGCATTCTTGAAACAGAACAAGCTAGGGAAATTTGATGAGGACAAGCAAGCAAAAAAGGAAGTAGAGGAGGACCAAAAGGAAGCATCAGAAAAGGCTCTTGTGGAAGCCATTACAGTAGGGGCATGCTGTGAGGTTGCTGTACCAGGGCAGCCAAAAAAATGGGGCACTGTAATATATGTTGGCTATACAAATTTCAAAGATGGCTACTGGATAAGGGTGAAATACGATGAACCATTAGGGATAAATGATGGGAGTGTAAATGGAAAAAGGTATTTCGAGTGCTTGCCCAAATATGGTGCCTTTGTGAAACCACATCAAGTAACAGTGGGAGAGTTCCCTGAAGAGGACTATGGGCTGGATGATGAAATGTGAAATGAACTGTTGTGGAAGCAAATAGCCCTCAAGCATACATACAGAAAGATGCATCCCAGCATCTTTTATTTTTCCTTGCTGGATACAAGCATTTGGTTAGATCCTCACAAGACTGAAGACACTGCACTGCCTAGTATTAACTTGTGCAGTTATGATAGGAGTGTGTCATCCTTGTTCCCTGTTTATAGATAATTCCATCTTTTGTGTGTGCATTCCTCTTTTGAAGGCAGACTTCAAAACTTTAGTTGCGTCAGACCATAAGTCTAACCAGCCTCATCTGCAAGCCCATGGAAAGAATTATCATGAACCTTATCAACAAGGATATAGGTGACCTCCAAACACTGGAGCCAACCCAGTTTGGCTTTGTTAAGGGTAGATCATGTTTATTAAATCTGGTAGACTTCTTTGTGAATGTCACCATCGACGAAGGTTACACAGTGACAAAGCCTGTCTCGACCTTGCCAAGGCTTTTATTGCAATTTCCCACTCTGGCATCATTAAGAAACTCTCCCAGATAGGGATTAACCCTTACATTACTAGATGGGTAGCCAGTTGGGTCACTGACAAAACACACTCTGTCAAAATTGGTGACACCCCCTCTACCAGTAGACCTGTCACCAGTGGAATACCACAGGGGTCTGTGTTGAGTTCCTTCCTGTTTGGCATCTATTTCTCAGAAATCCAGGCCAAAGTAGATGACCTTTGGCTCACCAAGTTTGCTGATGATTGCAGACTGTGAGCAATCATTGGGTCCTCCAGTGATGTCAACATATTACAAGGAGGACTAACACAAACAAATGATTGGTGCCAAAGTCATGGTCTAAAACTAAAATTAAAAAAAAAATGCATTATTATTCCCTTTGGCAAAACAGAATTCCATGCAAACTAATATTGACAGCATCCCCCTGAGTTCCAGTGGTGCAAGACTTGGGAACACAGGTCAATAGCAATCTGAAGTTTGACCACCATGTTTCTACAGTGGAAAGGAAAGCCTTCTATGTAGCGCACCTCGTAAGCAAGGGCATAGCATCCATGCCAAGGGATATTATAACTCCACTGTATTCAACCTTCATCAGAGCACTAATAGAGTATAATGCTCCCTTTTGCATGTACCTTACCAGACACATGTAGCAGCTAGAGAAACCTCAAAGGTTTCTCACCAAGAAAGTACAGAGACTCCAAACCATGGCCTACGTGAACAGGCTGAAAGCCATGTCACTTTACTGTGCACTTTACAGGCTGCTGAGATTTGATTTGTGTCTGGCCTATAGGGCAATCGCCAGTCCTGCCCTAATGGAAATGCTGCACATCCACAAGTCAAATGGCACAAGAGTCACTCACTCTAGGGATCTTTACCTAGCTTGTGTCATTAACAGAATATGCTGGAGAGACAGATATGTCTCCCGGAGACTGCTGCTTCTCTGGAATAGACTTCCTATTCACATAAAGCAGAGCTCCTCACTGACCCTATTCAAATGCAACCTAGATAATTGTATAGGAGACCACAAATTCACCCCTGGGTGGCACCCATGTCCCTAATGTACAGGGGTAGCCAGTGTTGATCACAAGCTCGCTCTGTTCATAAATTTGTTCTATGAACTACCCAAAAAGAACAGATGGGGATACTTGGGATTAACATGGCTAGGTTTGTAAAGGCTCTAGGGCTGCTAGCCTAGTAACCTCCTATCAACCTATAAACCATAAATAAACAAATATACAAGCTAAGCTGTGACAATTCTTCCACTTTGAAGAGTATCTTTGGCTAAAGAGGACATGGGGTTCTGGAGTTAGAGGATAACCATGATGCAGTTTACTTACCACATTTCATACAGTGAAATGCTCCTTAACAGTAATAGGTTCATAGGTTCATAGGTATGTACTAGGCTAATGGCCCTGGGGCCTTTACAAGCCTAGCCCATAGGATTACCCTGGCATCATGCCACCCAACCTTAGATCCCAGTGCCTCTGTCGAGTAAAGCCACTGGAGTGTTCCTTGGAGTGAATTTTCAATTTCCCATCCACTCATCAAGATTTCTCTAGAAGTGGGCCAGTGAAGTGCTCTACTTGACATGTATGGGAAGTCTATTCCATAGCATGGGCAGTCCCTGGGTTATGACCTGTCCCTCCAGCATGATCTATTGATTGTGGTAATGAGGTTGAGGTCTCTGGAGCGTGTGGTGCAGATGGATTGAGATTTCTTTAGATGTAGCATTTCTAACAGAGCTGGGTCAGACATGGCTTTGTAAGTCAAGCAGAGATCACCTCAAAGTAGGTGATATGAGACAGAGAATAGTTGGAGTTTTTTTAGTCTGTCCATATAGGACAAATGTTTAAGGCCTAGGATCCTCTTTGTGAGGTACTTTTGTGGCCTCTCCAGTTGTTGCAGGTGTTTATGGAGGTACATGCCAAATTAGGCATTGTAGTCAATGACTGGCCTAATGAGGGAAGAATAGAGGGAGACAATGACCTCTTTCTTTCTAGATGCAACATCCTTAGTAATGAGATGTGCCACATAGAAGGACTTTCTGACCACAGTGGCAATGTGGTGGTCAAAAGAGAGGCTGCTATCAACCTGTGTTCCCAGATGTATTATAATGCCGTCTGTGTTCAGTGGACTACCATCAATGTGGTAATTCATGGTAAGCAAGTTTTTCCCAAAGGGGATGATGACACATTTTTTGGCATTGAGCTTAAGGCCATGGTTCTGACATCAGTTGTTGGTCTCAGTGAGGCCTTTCTGTACGATGTCAACATCACTCAGGGAGTTAATAATAGCCCCCAACTTGCAATTGTCTGTCATCTTTCTCAGCCAGAGTCCCTTAGTGTTAGCCTGGACATCAGAGAAGTAGAAAGGACCCAGGACCGAACCCTGTGGGACTCCACTCATGACTGGTCGACAGTCTGACTTGGAGTCAGCTACTTTCACACTGTGGGTTCTACCTGTGAGCCAGTTTGCAACCCACATAGTGGTATAGGGGTTGATGCCTAGCTTAGTGAGTTTTTATATGATTCCTGAGTGGGGAATGGTATCAAAGGCCTTGGCTAGATCAAGGTAGGCTGTATGAAACACCTTGCCTTCATCCACAGCTCTGGTCACTGACTCAAAGAAGTTGAGCAGGCCTGACCTACCCTTCACAAAACCAAACTGTGTGGGAACCAGAGTTTGGAGATTCCATATATCCTTGTTTATTAGGTCCATGATGATGCGTTCATTAGCTTTGCATATCAGACTCGTCAGGTTAATGGGGCAATAGTTCCCAGGGTCTGCAGTCTCTCCTCCTTTGTGGAGAGGGATGACTGTCGCAGTGTGCCATTTGGTAGGGACAAAGAGTGAGGTGAGGCTGTGATTGAACAGGGCACACAGGTGAGGTGCCAGTTCACTCTGTAGTTCATGTAGAACACAGCCAGGGATATTGTCAGGTCCCATACAAGCTGTATTCTTGGCCTTGGACAGTGCTATTTTAACCTGTGCAGCAGTAATACTGGGTATCTGGCAATCTACTGGTATTGTGACTGGTCCCGTGGGGGTGGGGAGAGGGGTAAAGTTGGCACTGAATTTGTCAGCCAGTATATTGCCAATATCTGTTGGCTCGGTATAGGAGATACCATTGTGCAGTAGCTCAGAACAAACCTGGGTATTGCCATGGAGATTTTTTACATAACTGTAGAAGGCCTTGTGGTTTTCTTTACTATCTGCTGCAATTCTGTTTTCATAGCTACCTTTAGAGGATTTGATGAAGGATCTCAACTTTTTGTTGAGGCTGATAAGGGAGTTTATCCAGTCTTGGGACTTCACCTTATTCCGCATCAGTTTCCTCCTTCTGTTGTAGAGTTTGTGTATGGCAGTGGACTACCAGATTGGCTTCCTTTTTTGGAGGAGAGCGTCTTGGTTCTGTTGGGTATGGCGAGATCCATACATTTATGTATGTGTTCGTACAGTGTATTGGTGTATGATTCGGTGGTCATGCAACTGATCTCCATTTGCATGGATGCCGTAAAGTTAGCCACCTCTGTTTTTAGGAGCTCAAAGTTAGCTTTGGATGGTTAATCTTTGGGGGGGGGTGTGAATTTTCAAGGTGATTCGTTTGTGGTCGGATCTACCCAGAAGTTGACTATTGGTGTAGGGCAACGGTCGCCCATGTTAGTAATGACCAGGTCAAGGATGTTGCTACCCAGGGCTGGTGCTAGCATTTTGGGGGCTCCAGCAAGGTTCAAGTTGGGGGCCCTACTCAAGAGAACATCAAGCATGACCACATTGCCATTGCACCTCCTTCCCTGTCAAGCTCATCCAGCACCATTTAACCACTAGTGTCACTACATTCAGATTATTAAGAATTGATGTGCCAAGCCACAGACTGGCCTTTAGTACCAAGGTTACATTACTATAAACTTCTGTACTACAGTACGGTAGCTAATCAGAGGTACACACATTGACTGACACTTAATACCAATGTTGCATTAAGACAACCCCCTGTACCACAGTAAGGTAGCTACTCACAGGTGCGCACACACTGACTAGCATTTAGTACCAATGTTACAATCCTGATAAACCCCTGTACCACAGCAAGGTAGCGAATCACAGGTGCACATGACAAGGTAGTAACTCACAGGTGCACACACTGACTGGCATCAAGTACCAATGTGACATTATGAAACCCCTGTACCACAGCAAGGTTGCCACTCACAGATGCAGACACTGACTGCATACTCAACTGCCCAGATTTTCAAAGAATGTCCAGATGTGACTCTTGTTTGGTCTGTTCCTCAGTTTAGAGTTTTCTGGATTTTTTGTGGCAAATCATTGATGACCGAATTCATTAAATGACAGACATTTCAGTTTAACTTCATATACCCTTCAGAACATGCATGGTAAGACCTTTTATTCTAACATTTTCAGTTTACAAGAGCAATATTTAAAATTTGCCCAGATCTTTGGGGCTGGAACCCCATTATCTGTAGCTTTGTCCAGATTTTGTGCCATGAGATAAAAAGCTACAGCTGGCATTTAGTAGCAATGTTGTTACATTATGACAAGCCTCTGTACTGCATCAAGGTAGCCAGTCCCAAAGAGGTACACAAAGACACCTACACTGACTCCCCAAAGACACCCACATTGACTGGCATTTAGTAGCAATGTTGTTACATTACGACAAGCCTCTGTACCGCATCAAGGTAGCCAGTCCCACAGAGGTACACAAAGACAGAGACACAGACTCCCACACACAGAGAGAGAGAGAGACACACACACACACACAGAATGAGACACACAGAGACTCACACACACAGACACACAGAGAGACACAGACACATAATAAAGACTGCACTACAGCAAGACTGAACATTAACATTCACACAATTACTGACATGCAGAACAGTCAGACTGCAGATGTACAAAACACAGCTATGCGACACAGAAAAGACTACATACAACATACAAGGGAAAGCCATGGGGATTACAGAGCCTGAGGCAGACTTAAACCCAAACAAACCCAAAAGAAAGCCATGGGGATTACGGAGCCTGCGGCAGACAGACTCAAACCGAAATAAACACACAAAGACATGGGGATTACTGAGCCTGAGTCAGACTCAAACCCATGCACAAGAGAGTAATGGGGATTAGTAAGTCTGACACAGGCAGACTCAAACCCAGAGAGAAAAAGGTGAATACCAAAGTGGCATTCATCTTCCATGTGCATTTTTACCTCTTCAGCTTCTGACTGCTGCCACTTGTCTGTTCTTCCTTCGCTTCTGTCCTAGCCCCTGATGAGTCCTGCTGCTCCCAACTGTCCTACTATCCTGACGAGTCCTGCCACTACCCTGCCGCTCCACAGGAGTCCTTCTGCTCCCGACAAGTCCTGCCACTACCCTGCCACTCCACACGAGTCCTTCTGCTCCCGACAAGTCCTGCCACTCCTGACGAGTCCAGATGCTCCTAGCTGCCTTTTCCTAACATCCCGCTAGTTCCATACTCATGGTCCTACCTGTTGGACGTACGCAAACAAAAAAAAAGTGAATACACAGCATACAAGCCACACTAAAGTACTACCTGAAATTACTGCCTGACAGCATTATAAAAGATTACTTTAAAGGAAATATGAGCACATACCTAATCTACAGTTTTACTGGGATCTTACGAATTTTCTTCCGGACAAAGTCTTCAATGAGGCTGCCATGTGATACACTTCATCCCACTTCATGCTCAGTTGAGAGCACAGCTAAGCCTGAAAGTCTCTCCTGACTCATTGTCGAACGCAGGTATGTCTTTATGAGTTTCAGCTTAGAAAAGCTGCGTTCTGCAGTAGCCACTGTAATGGGTGTAGTCAAATAAATGCGCAGTGAAACATAAGTATTCATATATATGTCTTGCAAGTGGTTGCGAATAAGGAAATTTAACACAGTCAGTGGTGATGATTCATTATCAATCATTCGAGAAAGGCTTTTAAGTTCATGTCCAAGGTCAGAGTCATCAATATCACAGTGACCACTTATTCTGTCAGTCAGTTGTTCTTTCAGAGCCTTGCAGTGTTGCAGCAGTCTGTCTTCTGCAGCATTACACAAGGCTTTATTATTTGATAAAAATCCAAAGGCCTTATCAAACTCAGAAATCTGCTGAAACCGGTCAGTAAATGATTGGATTGTTGTGTCCAGCAGCACATTGAAGAACTCTACACGTAATTTTACCATTGGATCCTGTACAGTCTCATCTTCTCCTTCATAGTCAAAGAACAGTTTTACTTTCCACTGTCTCTTTTCTTGCAATGTGGTGCCAACATCCAGTTCTTCCGCTATCTTGTAGGCTTCACCCATGGCATGTTGAAATCCCGTTGCTCTGTAATTCTTTAGCAGGTCCATAGTGGATGCTAGCACTTTGACACATGTTGAAATATCAACAGATGGACTCTGCAGAACTTTGCTTGCACGATTTACCTCTGTCAGCACATCATACCAAACCACTAAACATACAATGAACTGTTATGACATAAGTTCTGAGCACAGTCCTCTTGCTTGTTGATATGTTGCAGCATCATTTGTAAGTACTGCTTGCCCTATCTCCTGTAATGCCTCAATGACTCCAACTGAAATCTTACTGCCTTGACAGAGTCTATCCTGCATTCCCAGCGAGTATCCGACAGTGGCTTCACAGTGACATTTGCGTACCATTTTAAGATCTGCCATCGGCTTGTTGATGTTGAACAGAGTACATAAATGTTCTGCAGACATCCAAAGAACGACACTGCCTGTACTGATGAATGTTCTCCATCACTAACTATAAGATTTAAATTATGGCAGGCACACGGCACATAAAAAGCCCTTGAATTCATCTGTTTTATCCAAGCCTGCAGTCCAGCGCATTTCCCATTCATGTTCCTGCCATTGTCATATCCTTGTCCTTGACAGTCATTAATGTCCAGTTGATGATTTTGAAGAGTCTGAAGAAGAGCTTCTGTCAGTCCTGCCCCAGTTGTGTCATTCACAGGCACAAATCCCAGAAAATGTTCCTCAACGGTGGCTGCAGTCTGTGAAATATCCACATACTGAACTACTACAGTCATTTGCTCTTGATTGCTGATGTCTGGCGTGCAATCAAGACTCACAGAAAAGTACCTAGCGTCCTTCACCTTCCCTACTATGATCCTTAAAATAGCATTTGCAGTCAGCTGGATAACTTCATTCTGTATGTCCTTCCGAAAATAGTGAGCCATTATCTCTTTATTACGAATACGACGCAAATGTTCAGCCATGACAGGGTCAAACTGCGACAAAAATTGCACTTGACCTAAGAAGTTGCCATTGCCATAGGTGTCCAGGGCATCAGTGGTACCACGGAATGCCATGTTCCGTTCTGCCAAGTACTGGACAACAGCAATAATGCGTTCTAACACACCATGCCAGTGAGTTCTCCTTTTCAACCATTGCTTGTCTCTTATCATCCATAGTCTGCCTACTCTTTATTCTGTTGTCCAGTTCCTTCCACTTCATCATGCATGCCATATGCTCTGGCACTCGGTCATGGCTGTGTAAAGCTTTGGACATCTCTCTCCATGCTTTGTAACCACCTGACCTGAAAAGATGGTTAGAATGTCCAAACAATTTGCATGGAAAGCAAAACAGTATTTCCTTTGAGACCAGATATGTCAGCCAAGTGCATTTTGCTCTCGCTCCATTAGGCAGCACATGGAAATAGTTCTCAGATGTAAATCTTCTTTTCTGCTCATTGACTGGGAACTGTGGTAACACCACTTGCACAGGTCCATGCTGAATGGCAGCTACCCTAAACTCATCCCTAATCAAGTCTGGCCAAGTCCCTAGATCCTCCAAAGATGTACCTGACACTCCCTGCAAGTCATAGGCCACATCTGTCACTACGGAAGTATGGGCTCCTTCTGTATCAAAGTCTGGTGATCCAGGCAACACCTCAGGTGAATCTGCATTTGCTGCTGTGCTTTCACCCATGGTAATGGCTGTAGGTCCACAGGAAGTAGCCTGTGGTGTGGCCGCAAGAGAGTGGTCACTTTCTAGTGAAAGGATGCTGGCCTCACAGTGGTCAGACTGTAATGCAGAACCATTGTGTTGTCCTGAAGGCAGACTTTTTCCTGAATCTCCCCTCTCTGATGAGTCACAGAAAAATTTCATGATGGAACCCTGTCTCTTTGCATCCTCATTCCTCTGCTGCTGAAGCTTTCTTTTTGCTGCTCCTGACAAATATTTATGCTTCGTCTCTAACTGGGAATGGAAATAAAGCAGAATTACAACACATGCAGAGTCCTTTTGTCATACTGTTATTAAAAATGCTTAATGACTTGCATTGACAGTCACTACTGCACTGCAGGCAGAAAGACTAAAAAATGACTAACCGGTAGGCACAAACAAGTAATGAGAGGCCCAGGTTACAGTTTCATGTTAAATATCTAACACTAGAGGTGAACTTCAGCTTTTTCTACACAATTCTTCCCCTGTCATCCCCCTAAATATGTGAAGAGGCCACAAATGATACAAAAGATCGATATTACAAGCTCTCAGACTAAAGTCTGAAAGAACTAATGACTAGAAGAGGCACAAGTTTGAAGGGGAACACACCAAACTGAGGCAAGACAAATGTTACGGTACAATACAGACTACACATGCCCACTACCTCTCAATCTCTTAGCAGACTTGAACAAATCAAAATCAGTGGTTAGGAGGTTGATGGGGCATTACCCCCCCCCCATTACAAAAAGAACTCCAGGCATACAATGGACACTGCAACATTCTCAGAGGCCCTAACCACACTCCCAAACTTTCAATACAATAGCTATGGACCATAAAAATAAGTCATTGCAACAAGGCATATAAAGGACAGTTAAGACAGCACTGTAAACAGATAGCAGAACAGTGTTTGCATTAGCAGGCAGCAAGATATCAGTACATTCTGTGGAATTCTTAACCCCTCCCCCCAAAGTCAAGGCAGAATTCTGGATGAAGTGAAAACAAAAAGGCATAGCATAAACAATGTGCTTACAGTCTGTGACCCCCTATTAAAAATACTCCAAGCAAACAATGGACACTGCAACATTCTCACAGGCCCTAACCACACTCCCAAACTTTTAACACATTAACTACGGACAACGAAAAAAGTTAAGCCATTGCATCAGTAGTACATTGTTGGTAAACACAATAGTAGCATAACAGGGTTTGCATTAGTATACATTCGAACATCTACACCTTCTGCAACATTCTCACAGCTGCTAACTACCCTCCTGACATTAGGCATGGTAAACAATGCACAAGTCCTCTCAACCTCCAAAGAGCATAATTCAGACAGCCAATAATAACTGCAGAACAAGGCGTAACATCAGGGATAGTTAAACAGTACTATAAACCTAGACAGCTGAACAGTGCTTACATTAGCATGCATTAAGATATCAGGCCCCATCAACCTCCAAATAGCATAATTCAAACAGCCAAAAATAACTGCAGAACAAGCTGTAACATTTGGGATATTTAAACTGCACTATAAACCTAGACAGCAGAACAATGCTAATGCATTGAGATATCTGTACATTCTGTGGAATTCTCACCCCCCCCCACCCCCACCCACCACCACCAGCCGATGCACAATAATCCTGGATAAAGTGAAAACCAAAAACCTAGGCGTAGCATTAACAATGTGCTTACAGTGTGTGTGGCCCCACATTAAAAACTTCAGGCAAACATTGAACACTGCAACATTCTCACAGCCACTAACTACTCTCCCAACATTGGGCTTTTTAAACAATATTCCAAATTACATAATCCAAACAGCCAAAAATAACTCAGAACAAGCCGTAACACTAGGGATATTTAAACAGTACTATAACCCTCGACAGAACAGTATTTGCATTAGCATGCATTAAGATATCAGTACGTTCTGCAGAACCCCCCCCCCCCCCCAGCCGATGTGCAATAATGTATTTGTTTATGGATCTGAAGAAGCGTGTTTGATGCACGTGAAAGCGCTTGTCCAACAATAAAATTCTTCCATTTATTGTGGTGGTCTGACTCCAGTGTTTCATCGCATTTATCTACTTTCTACATTTCCGGAGCAGACCTTTAGGCAACAGCGACGTTGTGTTTGTTTCGATGTGCAATAATCCTGGATAAAGTGAAAACCAAAAACATAGGCGTAGCATTAACAATGTCCTTATACAGTACATGATCCCCATTAAAAAGGCTCCAGTCAAACATTGAACACTGCAACATTCTCACAGGCCCTAACCACACTCCCAAGCTTTCAACACATTAACTACGGACATCGAAAAAGTTGCAGTCATTGCATCAGTGAGTAGAACATTGCAGTTATATGCAATAGTAGTGTAACAAGGCTTGCATTAGTATACATTCAAAACATCTATGCCTTCAGCAGCAACATTCTCACAACTGCGAACTACCCTCCCAACATTATGCATTTTAAGCAACGTACATGCCCCATCAACCTCCTAACCTCTCAGCACAATTCAAACAGCCAAAAAAACTGCAGAACAAGGTGTAACATCAGGGATAGTGTAAAATAGTACTATAAACCTAGACAGCAGAACAGTGTTTAACAAATGTGTAAAAAAACTCAAAACCTACCGCAAATTCAGTTGACAATCTACCAACAGTTTCAAAAAGTAGCAGTTGAAGCCAGTTCTTATCCTGAATACTTAAAAGATCGATTACTGAGCAGTACACATCCCAACCATCTGGAAAATATACATTATACCCTTGCACAAAGGTGAAAGCTTGAGCGAACTTAAATTAAAGGCCAAGAGCAATTCTTCCCCCGTTACCTAAACTCCTAGAGGAATGCATTCATTCTCAACCAACAATTTACTTGCCAAATCCCAACACAGCTTAGTTCAGGCCTCATGCTGCAACTGCCTTCCTCAGTTATAATAACACAATTTACAAATGATGGTATCTGGCTTTCTCAATTTGTTAAAGATCTTTGTCAGAGTCTCTCAACAAACTAACTCTCTCACCGACCTTAATCAGATCCCCCTAGCTCTCCACTGGCTCCAAAGCTACCCAAAAGGTCATAAACAGCCATAAAATGTTTCCAATATCTATCCCCCCTCTACTTCCACTCACATTAGCAGTATCACAAGGCTATATCCTTGATCCACTTAAATTTAGTGGATTATCAACCTCAATAATGCCACATCCCTAGCACTCACAATCCAATATGCTGATATCGATACACTTGTGTTACATCTACCATGCAACAGGTCATGTCACAACCCAGGCTGAAATAAGCTAATCTTCACCACTTACCCCATACACCTATACGCTTAAGACTATTGACTTAGACAGCAGCATCTCACAAGACTGCCCACCTATCCCTGCTCTAGCCCACAAGACTGCCCACCTATCCCTGCTCTAGCCATCTACAATATCCTTCTCTGTCCCATTATTTATCTCCCCTCCTTTTCGTCACCCCTATCCCATTCTCTCTACCATTTACATATACAGCATAGATACTGCCAAAACAAAATCCTCTTGCTCCAAATAAGTTATACACTCTCCTAACCAATGGGCAATCAAAATTAAATGTATATTACACTTCACATTCCCTTATGTTGTCCCTCATATAAACAGAAACCAAATTATTTTACATATTTCTAGCACAAGTACTAAAAAGCATTTCTCCCTGGGCATCCACTGAAAATGGGTTCTATCCCAGACTATCCAGAAAACAAATGTAAAATAAGTAGAGTAAAACTGGTATAACCACAGCCCCTCACCCCCTCAGGCATCCACTGAAAATGGGATCTATCCCAGACTATCCAGAAAACAAATGTAAAATAAGTAAAGTAAAACTGGTATAACCACAGCCCCTCACCTCCCCATCTTCTTACCACCAGCGCACGGACATAAAACAAAACTGGTACAACCACAACCTGACCCCCACCCTGTTAGCACAAAAACTTTACACAAAATAAAAATATAAAATATAACCACAGCCCCAATAAAACTGGTACCACTACAGTCCTCACCTCCCAAAACTGTACAGAAAACCAAAATAAAACTAATGCAACCACAGCCCACACTCCCCCAAACCTCTTAGCACAAGAAATATGCACAAAAAAACAATCACCCACCCCCACAAAAAATAAAGTTAAAACTAAACCCAAAAACTACCTTTTTTGCTTTCTACAGAAGGCTGCTTCCAATACTCTGCTCCCCCTTCACGACTTAAGGCTCACCTGCTCTGCTTGCCTTCCTCAGACCACTCAGTCCCTTTGAAGTTGCCCTTAAAAGGACAGTTTGTCAGACCTTTTCACAAGTTGCCCTTAAAAGGACAGTTTAAAAAGAGTATAATCGAAAAACCACGACCGCTGCAAAGGCTTGATCCACCGCGGATCCGTTCCTGCTGTCCGTCCTCACGCTGGTCCAAACCCTGCTCGATCACTCTGCTGCTGCTAAGGAACACTCCTCTGTTGAAAAACAAGAGAAGTGATCCTTATTAGCTGAAGGTGCCTTTTTAAAGGCAGTTTGTGCAGGAAGTGATTTGCAAGGACCAATCAGGTCCTTGCTTCATCCTTCCTACTTAAAAAAAAAAACAAAAAAACAAGGACTTAGTTCGCAGGCTGCTGCAGCCAATCAGATCCCTTGTTTCAGCGAGTGGACCTGACTGATTGCAGCTTGCCAGTGAATCAAAAAAAAAAAAAAAAACGGAAATGCAGTTCGAATTTTCGCGATGACGGAGCAGCTAGACATCCACGAGGAGCCGAGCCGAAGCAAAGTAAATGCAGGTTGGACAGTCGGAGTAACCCGTGGATGCTGAATGGGGGCCCTTATTTGCAGGTAAGTAATCAGGGGCTCCCCGCGGTCACGGGTTTCGCGGGTGCCTAACGCCGGCAATGTTGCTACCTCTAGTAGGGATAAGAATGAGCTGGTCAAGGGCATTGGAATTAATGGGTCTATATTACAATGTCAAACTCACAGGAGTCTGAATGCAGTAATATCGAACCCAAATGTTTGAAATACAAAAATAGTGAAGCCACGGCACACCAATATTTTTTCCCAAGGAAAAAAAAAATCGGTGGGTCATTTTCATGGCTTTGCTATTTACTCCACTGTGGTGTGATCTCAGAGTTGGTCTATTTAAGTAGGTGGGTGGGGGGGCACAGCACCCCATGTTGGGGGTGGGGGCAAAGCCCCCACATTAGTTTAAGTTTAAAGTGTAAGTGTTTTTTTTTTTGTACCAGAACAGCGATTTTTTTCCCTGGGAAAAAAATTGCTGTTCTGTGTTTTCGTAATTCTTGGGTTTCGAACTTCATGGTTCGATATTACATCATTCGAACTCCTGTGAGTTCAATGATGTAATATAGACCCGTAATTAATGAATTCCAGGAAATGTTGGGCAAGTGTTGGTACATGAGTAGTTTTCCGAGTTAATGGAGGGGTAGTTGAAGTCACCCAGTATGAGAGTGTTAGGTTGAACCCTAATATTGGGTGCTTAGGAATGTGGAGTGTGAGTCTTGGGACATGGTTGGGGACCTATAGCAGGCTACAGTCTAAATTGCTGTCTTACCCAATGTTATCTGCACCTGAAGTATCTCAGATGAGTTATGTTGGGCTACTAGTCTGGAGGTGTGCGCATCCTTTATGAATATGGAAACACCACCACCTATGGAGCTTTGGTCCAAGTTCTCATTGAAATTGAAATTTACATACATTTTAAATAATGCAACCTGCAGAAACCATGTGCCAGTTTTGAGTTCAAACCACATAGCAGTCCAATTCAAATATTCTCTAGTTTAAATATTATTTTTGTCATTAGTAATAATTTTAAATCAGGATTTCAGGACTGAATTCCAAGTGTGCTGCACAATAAGGTATGTCTACGTAATAATGTAGTTCCAGCTAAAGGGGAACTTCATATTTATTCCTAGTATAGCTAGACAGAAGACCTTAAATTAAATACTCTACTTCCTCCACCATTCCAAATTACCCAGCTTACTACTTATTCTTTTTACTGGGTTAAACATGGAAATGTTTCCATGTGTTTTTTAATGCTGTGCTTTTAAATAATCACCAATTTCTGAAGATGTTAATGGCCTTAAAGAATCTAAAATGAACAATTACTTAGATATAAAATGTATATAAAAATCTCATTTTTTCAATGGAAAAATTAATGAATGGGAATTAGACAGGTGACTGACTAAGAAATCCAAAACGTGGACTGGAATTCTAATTTTGCAAACGCGGGTTAATTATTCTTGTCATTCAAGAGCAAGTTAGGCAGTGCAGACAACAAATCTTCCTTTGTGAGTGGTGTGGTTGAAGTCCCAATCCCAGGAGGACTGCTGTGAGTAACTTATTTTTAGTGCCATGGCTTTCTGGCTTAGAAGATTGTTTTTCAGAATTATCACTCAAAACATTATATGCACTTTATTGATGTTGCACTAAGCATGTTTAGAGGATTCACACAGCACTGCGAATGGTGATGCTGGGCGCCCTCAATGGTGGCACTGTGCATGCCATATGTGTAATAAAACTTGAAATAGTCAGAAAATGAGGCATTTGTTGGAGAGTGCACAGCATGGCAGGCTGTACACAACATGGCAGGCTGTGTACATTCACTAGAACAGGGTGCAGAAGGCATCTGTGGGGGGGATTGTAGCATTAAGTGTACTCAGCATTGCAAGCTGTGCACCTATACTAGTATATGGTTCAGAAGCATTTGTGGGTAGGGGAGTTCATAGCCTGAAGACTGCAAAATATTTTAACATGTGCATCCATGCCTTTATAGAGGTGCAGGAGGCAGTCAGGGGGAGTGCAGCTGCCCAACA
>NC_056738.1:301598347-301643347 GCF_019279795.1 Protopterus annectens | reverse complement strand
TACTAACACAAATCCTGTTATACAAGCAACTTTCTGTGTTTACAAGAGCAACAGTTTGCGACTTGCAACTCTTCTGGTTAACTGTAACCTCAATATATTTAACCACATCTTGCTCTTTGGGTGCTATTCACTACTCCAGTCTTCACAGTCACATATATAGTAAGTTGCTTTTCCTCACTATGTAAATATATATACTCCTATAACACGTTATGCAATTTTAACCTCTAAGAATGTGTTATTAACACTGTACTATTCTTGATTGTAATTATTACTAGAATACTATTGTTGACTGTGAAGATTACTAAAATTTCTTTGTATTTTTGTTAACTTTTCAAACTGTATATTTTTCATATTGCTGGAGCTTTTCTACCTGGGTCTCTGCTGAAAAAGGGCCTGTATCCAGTCACACTTTCCTAGTAAACAAATGTAAAATAAATAAATAATAGTTAAAATCTGCCCATATTTTTGGGCCTTTGACTTTGTCCCTCCATTACTTTAGGCTTTGTCCAAATTTGTTGTGCTAAGTGTTTGAAAAGTATGAAAGCAGGACAACTATAATCATCCAATGTGTAGTCATAGCTTACAACCTCTAAGCACAAGAAATATGTGCAAAATAAAGGGGAGTGGACAAAGTCCCAAAATCAGGGTCAGATTTTAAATATTTATCTTACAAACTTATCAAATTGATAGATAACAGGTTTTGTGTTGGCATGTATTTTTGAAGGATATGAATTCTGAATCATAAGTGTATGCCATTATTTGTTGACTTCAGTCCTTCATGATTAGCCAGAAAAAACACAATTTTTTATGAATAACAAACCAAAACAAATAAATAAGGTGGAAATCTTAAGAGTTGGGAGGTATTTATGTAGTATTTAACATGAAATGCTCTATTTAAAAAAATGTTTCCCTTGTTTCAGGTATTGAGCAGACCTGAAGACCAAATGCCAGCAGAGGAAAGAATAATAGTTATTAGCACTCACTTACAATAATAATGAGTATGAATATTTATCTGCTTCTTTTTCAGATCTAACCTAAGTAATAGTTTCAGTCAATTCCACTCACAGTGCTTCCAAAGTTATACTGACAACACCAAAGCTGAACTATTGTTGCATTACATTTTTTTCCTAATATTCTGACTACACAGAAGCCGAATCATTATGCTTTGTATAAAACATGCAATGATTATAAGTCAGGTTGGCAAGCATACTGCTTGCCATTTATGACCAGATATGTTTCTGACAACTGCTTCTATACCATAAATGGTTTAAGTTATTGTCAGCTTGTAACATTCCTTTTCTAGGCCAGTCATCCAGGAGCTTGAATCCTCACCACTGACACCAATGAAGGACGTTCAGTTGGAACAAAGATAGCTTCACAAAGTATTTTCAGATGCAGATCTCTGCACCAAACACAATTTCCCTTAAGAGCACACAGGGAACACTCCTGTCCTGGGGCTAGGTTTCCCTCTCTCTCACCAGACCCCAAATAAGACTCCACAACCACAGCTGTAGAGTTCAGTCCTCAGCCGAGTGTTCCAAACCAAGTCCTCTACCACCCTCTCTGTGAAACCAGTGCTCTGTGTCTCTGCTCCAAGTAGCTGGCACACACACTCTTTGAGATTGGATTTTCATACACACACACACACACACACAGAACACACACACACACACACACACACACACACACACACACACACACACACACACACACACACACACACACACACACACACTCACACACACCTGGGAAAAGCTGACACAGATTTACCAGCTATGCCCTCTTTACCAAGACTATAAGGTAGATACTGCCACCAGAATACTCCAAAGCCAGCTACTCTAAGGCTCTTACCAGGGTATCCAATTATACTTAGTAAAATTAATACTAATACAAATGGTAGTGTTTGGACCAATGCAGCAAGGCTTTCAGGAGTGGCCACAGTGTCACCAAATAAATATAAGTACTTTCAAAGGTTAAAAAAACTAAAACAAAGACAAATGGCAGCTTGACTGAAGACTAAATCCACAAAGTTTAATGAAGCGCTTTTCATCCAGTACTTCTTTGAACTTCATCAGATACCAACATTTACAGAGAAAAAATTTAAATAAGCATGAATAAAATCAGCTGAGCTCTCCAACTTAAAATTTAAAGAAACAGTCATTAAAAACAGCATTGCAAACATTTTATATTCTCTATGTACTACCTTATTTATGAGACAAGTAAATACATATATAGTAGCAGCAGTATAATAAAAATCATGTTGAAAATTAATCGTATTTAAGACTTTAGTCTTTTGAATTGTTGGAGTTACTTTCAAATGGTAAAATATTCTCCAAAAGACAAGCCACAATGAAAAGTTTAAATATATTTAATAATAAATAATAAAAGGACATGAAAATGCTAAATATCTATTTACAATAAACACCATAGTTTCAATCACAGGAAATATTAAAAATAACGCAGATGGATATTTTCACATAGAAACAGAAAAAAACAGTACTTAACTAATCTCACTATATTTTCCTGACTGATCTGTAGAATTACTATTCCCTGGTTACTTACTAAAGCAAGGCAAGATGAAGTGGGTGAGTGCTCCTTCTTTGTCAGGTTTCAAAAACCAACTGCTCTGAGACTTGTTTCATCTAGTATTTAATCATCATTTCAGTGTTTGATTACAGAATGACATTACATACATCTGGCCATCTGACTGTGGTTCTCACACTGCCCCCTTTGCTAGAAATTGAACCAGAATCTAGCACATATGTATCATAATACACACACATAGAGCTTTGCTAAGATGTGTTATAGCATCTGGAAGCTATAAAACCATTTCAAAAACTTCCACCCTTCCAGGGTAGCAATTAGTTCACCCCTAAGGACAATACAGTAGGATTTCTAGTCCTGGTTTTCACAGACATTTTGTCTCTAGCTGCAATCAGAACTGTAAGATGCAATCTTTATGGTCTAAGCCAGGTAATTTAATTTCAGATTATTTTTCAAAGTTAGCTGGACTGAGATGAACCTCTTTTTTTGCAGCATCCTCTGCTGCAATATATTCATTTCAACAGTTACAATACAGTTTCACATACAGGTGTATTTCTTGTCTGTCCAGCAGAACCCACTGTTGGTACATTTTTAACGCAAGCATCTTTACAAATGCATTTTCAACACAAGCACCTGTACAAATCAGTTTGGTATACAAATGACATATAATTCTTTACAAAACTCCAGCTAGCTATGCTTGCATATGTTACACATCTACTGCCTTACTTCTTCTGGCATAGCTGGCAATACCTCACATCACAGCTCTTCTGTGTGGTGACATGCGTGAATGGGCATTCCTTCGGTGAAGGTTGTGTGTTAGGCCCGGCAAGCCAGCATGTAAAAATCTACTGCCAATCATTAGCGGACCGGAGTTCCGCTGTGGCGACCCCTAACCGGGAAAAGCCGAAAGACACAAACAAACAGCTAACAAGCCATATTCTACAAACACACAGTTTTGATTTCTGAAACCTCAAGCTGTAAGTCATTTAAACAGACCAACATGTCCAAGCCACCTCCAGAAGAAAAAGTTCTTTCTAGAAGGTCTTAATTATCACTGCATAAAACTAAAATTAAGTCAGTAAATAAGTATTTTCCAATGTGAAGGCCTTTAGCCATGGTACTTTGACACCATGCCGGAATCTTTGTTGGAGACTACAAGTACATAAATGAGAGTGATCACCATCCTCCCATGTTTTCCAAATAAGTGTGTACTCTTAACAAAATGTTTCTGCAATATTGCTAAAATAAGAAACCTTCAGCTATGTTGGTAGCCCTTCTACTGTTAGTGTTGATGGTAGCAACTGATATTTTTTGTCTGAGATGAAGAATTTCCAATGACTGGTGAGGCAAATTCATCTTTTATTTTCGGAAAGCAGATTTCTGAGCAAAATTCATTACAGTGTCCATGTGGGCAATGAGTTGCCTTGGTTAAAGCCTGGAATGTCCATATCTAGAAAGTGGTTTCCCAGAAGAATTTCAATCTATTTTTATTGTGTATCTGCAATTTTAGAATTCAGGGACTAGATAAAATTGTACCACTTGCTGTTTTATTATGAGATGTGTCACTGACTTAAGTTATACAGTTCAGGATTTATTAATTCTAAATTTCACAAAATTATGTTTTTTTTTCTTGCTCAGGTACCAGGCTATTTATTTTATTTTATTTTATTTTTACCTGTCTACATTTTCACCCAGGGAATCTTCACCTGCTGACATAGAACAGTTGATAAAGTAGACAGAGCAAGTGACACAGAACAAAGAATATTGCAGGGATGATTAGAAGACCTGAAATTTAGAAAAGAAAATTGACAGAAAGAAGAAAAATAGTTATAATAGAATCTAACAATACCACAGAGTCTCTTTCAAGTTTATAAAACAATATTTTCGTAGCTGCTGATCTTTTCATCTAACACAAGCCTTAGCACATTTGTGTCTGTGTTTTCATATCTTTGTACATATATAGTTTAGAGATTTCACTCAGTGTTCTTTTTAAGGAACTCATTCTGTACAATTGACTGCACTCCCAGAATGAGAACACCACTGAGCGGAAACCCTCTGCTATGTTCCCACTTAATGTAATATATGAACTACAGATTTATGTAAAATCTTGATAGAGCTATTGATGGTTCTCTTGAAAATCTGCAACATATATTTCTGTTCTAATGCAGTGTTTTGGTCTGCTTGGTGTCAATGGAGCTGGAAAAACTACAACATTTAAAATGCTGACTGGTGATATCCATGCTTCAAGCGGCCGGGCACAGATCAGGAATTTTGATGGGTAAGTATGTTTTTTACTTCTCATCAGCACAGTGTATTCTACTGGCATGGAATATCTCATAAACCAAGAGCCACAAAATAATATTAGGAAATAAACTTTCATGATGGCATCACTAATATTGTATTATTACGTAAAATTATTAATGCACTTTTATTTTGTAAACATTCAAATAGCAATTTAACTTTTAAAGAATGCTTTTGTCCCCACATTGTATGATTTTCCAAGGTCCACTCATTGCCAGTCTTTTGCTTATTCATTCCTCATAGCAGTGACCATTACCTGGCACATTCTGGATCCATCACACTGATGGAGCAGAGGGTTTTTATTAATGTCCCACTTGGTCCCATAACCCCTTTGATTGCATCATATGTAAGGACATGCTTTTGCCAGGGCAATGTCACCACTGAGTGGCTTGGAAGTAGCTCATGGTCCCTAGCACACAGAGCTGAACAGATGAACCAAAACAAGATATAGTACTTCATGTAGAGGGAATAACTATATTGCTGTGGTAGGAACGAATATCAGCAGCAGTAATAAACTCTATTGTACGCAATACTTTATACAGCTGTGGAACAGGAAGCAATTCATTGTCATTTTTGGCATCTGAAATCCTCTTTAAAAAATCTAGTGACATTAGAAAGTGAGACAAACTATAACCATCTTACAGAGTTCTGCAGAATGTTTCACGTTCATGAGAATAATGTGCTAGTCAATGTCATACCAAACTGGACAAGTGATACTTGTACTGCAAAATCAAGTCATGCTGATCATACATAGAAGGGTGCATTTACACAGAGTATGATATTTTTTGTTTCTGTTCATGTCCATTTGGTCTATCTACAGTCTTCACACAGTCATTCCTTGACATTTATGAACATTTGTGTTCTGACATATGATCACAGATTCCACTTCTGGTCACCAAGGACCTCATTTAAGACAGTCTTTTTTCCTAACAAAGATTCAAAGAAGCAACACCTTGAGCTAAGGAAGATATTCAGAATAATCAACACCGCAGTAGCCAAAGTCAGACTGGTTCACAACATCAGCCTCAGCCAGCTTCCCACAGTTCTCTTGTCAAGCATGCATGGAGAACTCCTATAAAAGGCAGGAAGGGTGACAAAAGCTTCAGTTTTTTTTGCCACTGAAGCAATATCTTCTTTGGCATTTGATGTCAGTCAACTGTGATCTTCAAGCTGGGAAGATAGGTCTCTGTTCAGGAAAAACTACCTTTCTAATTTGTAATTTATGTGAAATATAAATTAGATATTATTTAATTAGATATTAGATAAATTTAGACAAGCATTCTGTGTGTGTGTGTGTGTGTGTGTGTGTGTGTGTGTGTGTGTGTGTGTGTGTGTGTGTGTGTGTGTGTGTGTGTGTGTGTGTGTGTGTGTGTGTGTGTGTGTGTGTGTGTGTGTGTGTGTGTGTGTGTGTGTGTGTGTGTGTGTGTGCTTAAGAAACAAAGTGAAAGGGTGTACATAGTTATATTATGTTAAATGTACTTGTGGTTTTCTGATCTTTATGTGAGGAAAAAGCTATATTAATGAATAAACTATTCTAGTTTTGTAGTTTAGAGTATTGGGGGGAGGATATTATGCTTTTGGGGTACTGTTGGTGTAATATGTACTTCAGAACTCCCAGTTCCTTCTCTTACACACTCACTGATGTGTCACAATACACAACTTGCTTTCAATTTATCCTCCTATTCTTACTCAGGGAGTAGCATTCAGTCTTCCCTATATTAACTTCCCTAGCACATCAAAAGAAGAGTGTTTCTTGCTTCTGTGTTGTCTAAGCCACTGATGGGTGATTCTGCAGTGGCTGCTCAGTTTTCTTCAGACCCCCCCCCCCCCACCTTCTTTCTCCAGTCCTGTTGGTGTAGATTAGTGGTATTCAAAGACCTGACGCTAGTCATGCCTTCTGCGACTATAGTAATGTCTTGTGCAGGCCAGGGAGAGACACATTTGATGCTGATTGGAGAAGGGACAGGTGAGGGCATTCACTTGGCCAGCAGGGGAATACAGAACCTGGGACCGGTGTGCCTAATGGGTCAGCTAGACTGAAGGACACTGTACTAAGTGAGAAAAACTGTCAATTGATCTGTATCACTATGGATAGAGCTGATTTACTGGGTTTTGCTAAGGAAGTAATGGCTGCATTTTCAATACCTAGTCAATTCTCACTCAGGAAAAGAAAAATAATTCCTTCTCAATGTGTGAGGATTTTCCATTCTGGAAATGAAGTCTTGCAGGGATAGAAATGTGTTTTTGAGGATTCAGTTCAGTCTGAGCTTTAAGATTCTGAAGAAGGCATTCCTGTAGACATCCCTAATGAAGAAATCGTCCTTTCACAAATGTTATCTGAGTAAGCTGTTTCAATGGTAAATTAATGAAGCAACTAGGACACAGAAAATGTGCATTATGATTTAATACAAGTAAATATGCCTTAAGCAACTCCCATGTTCCTATTTTACCTGCTTTAGGGGATGCTTTTCTTATTGCAGCAATTTTGACAGACAGCCTTCGGTTGCTAAAAGGTTTGATAGGTTATATAAGTTATTCCTAGTCTCGTAAGTACCTGTTTTCTAAATACCAAGGCACACCAACAGTTATCCATTTAAATCTACTGCCAAACAAGTTACTGCTTCTAACCCCATTCCCTCAGATAAAGGTGGAAAATCAATGGATATGTTGGGGAAGGAGATGTATGCTTATAGTATTTTAACTTTCACCACTCTGAATTGTCAAGCCCATATGTTAAAGATTTTGCTAGTAACGTTTGAGAATTTACAGAATTTCCTAGCTAACCTTACATATTATTCATAATTGCTTCTATGACAGCTGTTTCTCTGGTGACTACACATGTTCTGAAGTCTACGTATGATACTTCTGACTTTTCTTCCAGAGTGGCTGTTTCTGGATCAGTTTTGAGGAGAATCACTTGAACTGGACCTCAAAATCTTCCTGTGGTGGTAAAATCTGTGATCTTGAACACTCCTTTAAACAAAGACTCTATGTTTGGTCCTGCAGCTGTTGAGGTACTTGACTCAACTTTTTTCAGCCCTTCTTTTTTTAAACCAAGTAACAAGTTTGCCTGCACAGCCACCTTTCCTAACAAGAGTTTAATCAGCAAGGGGCTAATACTCGGGGAGAATATGCAATGTAATGCAAGATGTTATCACTTCTACTCTAGGTTTTATGCATACCTCTCAACTGTCCAGATTTTCACAGAATGTCCATATTTTTGGTCTGTTCCATACAAAATTTGTGGTTTTCCAGAAAATCACTGAGGATTGAAGTCACTAAATAGTTGCACATATTTGAGTTTCAGACTTTTCATCATTCAGAAAATTAACACAAAACCTCTTATTCTAGAAAATTTCTAAGTTTATAACAGAAGCATTTAAAATGGGCCCCAATTTTTGGGCCTTTGTCCTCCCTATTATTTTAGGCTTCATCCCAATTGTGCTAAGAGGTTGAGAGGTATGCACAGTAAAGCTAGATTTAAAGCATGCCTATTTCCCCATTCATATTACCAAATAGTTTGGGTATTTCTTAAGGTTTGTTGTGTCAGGCTTACAGTGTCAGTTCTCTGTTTTACCCTTTGCACATTGTATTGCCCTAAGGGTATTTACCACATGCCTAGCTCCATTCATAACTCGTACACTCAAAGGCATATACATTTTCCCATATTGGAAATAATTGTATTATCATAGCAGACTTCTTTTTAAAAGTCTCTAAAAACTGTCCAAGAACTTCTGTCATCCTTTCTCTCAAATGATTTTACAGGTATGCCTACTGGACTCAACTGAGAGAAAAGCTTTTCTCCTTCCACGAAAGGTAGAAATGTTCAGGTAGTTCTTCCTGATTTTCTCTCCAATCTAAAGCAAACATCTGCAGGAGAGCTTCAGAGGATTCTGGGGTATATGGCACGGATGATTGTCATGCTGCCCTTGGCAGACTACACGTGAGGAGAATACAGTTGTACCTCAAATCAGTCAGCACCCAGCATCTATACCGTCTGAGTTTTCATATTCCATGCTCAGATTTCTAAAAATGGAGCTTGGACGGTAGGTAACTTACTGTCCAAACTGCTTCTCTCCCCTTCAGTAAGTCATCACACAGACTTCAGATCTGAAGTGGAGAACAATTTCAAAAGGAACAAATGTGCAAGCTCTTTGAGATCCTGTAGACAGACAGAAGCACATACATTTCAAGGAGATGGCTGTTATCAATGCTTTGGAGGTTTTGAATAATCTTTGGTCTCCAGGACCCCTGCTAGTGTACACAGATGATACCACAGTTAAGTGGTATATAAACAAACAAGGGGGGTTAACAGATTCTACCCTCCTTGGAGACTGGCTATAATGGCCTGGGATGTAGCAATTCAGATCAAACTGACTCCTCAGGTTTCATACATTCCATTAGAGCACATTCTTATTCCAGATAAGCTCAGCAGGGCTAGGGTGGACTCTAACACATGGAAATTTAATCCAAGAGTGTTCCAAAAATTGATCCACCCTTGGGAACACCTAAAATATATTTGTTTGCCTCTGTTTAGAAAAGACAGCTAAAGAAATTCTGCTCTAGGAATTCTTGAAGGCAGGCCTGAAAGACAGATGCCTTTTCATCCCCATCAACGGGAATTTTCTTGTATGCATTTCTACCCTTTACACCAGTGGTTCCCAAACTTTTTCGATTCTTGGCTCCCTTATTGAATCCAGGTTTTCCCAAGGACCCCCCTGTCAAATTCTAACTATAGACTACACCCCAGTAAAGGCATTTAATATATTTACAGATATCTTGCTCCAAAAGGGGCACCGATTTTCTTTACCAGCATCCTACTCAGGTGTGTTACCTATTAACATGAACCTGAAGCAGAAAAAATATGTACACACTCAAATACACACACATCCTTGTTTTCTTTACTTTTGATCCAATTGTTTCGCTCACATTTAATTGGAAAGAGCTGCAAAAGTTAAAAAAGTGCTAGACACTGGCCACATCCTGCATTCTCCTGAAATTCTAGGAGATTAATCCGGGTATAGTTGTGAATCTCAAAGCTGCACAACCCTCACCATCAAGGAGCTGTGCTAGCAGAACGAAACAAGATCCTGGCCTAAGCATTAATAATGAATGGACCACTATATACCTGTGGTGCCCTTGTTTTGATTGACAAGGAGGATGGGTGATAAAGATCCATAAAAAAGTGCACCGTTCTGTTATGCTATCACTTCTGTACCAGTACACTTCGATATTATTCATGCAACAAATGTTTTGCGGTAAAAAAGTTACGGTCTACAGACTCGGATGCTTTGTTAAGTGAACTACTATGATACCAGGCTCAGGAACATAGCTCTCAACTGTGCAGATTTTCACAGAATGTTCAGATTTTTTAATCATACTTTTAGTCCGTTTCTCATAAAATTGTAGTTTTTTTGGAAAAATCACTGAGGACTGAAGTCAGAAAATAATGGCAGACATTTGATTTTCACACAATGTCCTTCAGAAAATTCATGCTAATGCAAAACTTGTTATTCTATCAACTTTCTAAGTTTGTAAAAGCAGTATTTAAAAAGTGTTATTATTTTTGGACCTTTGGTTCCCCATTATTTGTAACTTCGTCTAGCTTCTTTGTTCAAAGAGATTGAGAGGTATGCAGTCAGGAAAATATATCCAAAGCAACAGATCAAACGTCATTCAGTTAGCCATTAGGAATAAGGTGACTTGACAAAAGTTGAATGGGCCCCCGTTAGAACCTCATGATCGATAATAATTGATAAAGCAGAAATGGGGGAGCCGGACCAGAAAGGCCCAAATAACCTTTACTATGCAGCGCACAATTTACAATAAAATAGTAATACGTTTGAATGTGTGATCCTACAAAGTTTCCGCTACCAACTTATGCTGGATGCTTCTTGGCTTGGGAGACCATTAACCTAAACATCTTGAGTAAAGATTAAGGAACAGAAGAACCCGAACTCTATAACAAACTGCGCCAAAAGACAGAACCTACACAATGTCAACAAGAGGCAACTCCCACAAGCCTTTAAACAAGTGTCTTGAGTTGTCCAATATTATGCCTTACAGCAGAGTGGAATCTGATTTGTCAAATTGACAAATATCAACACTCTACAGTAAAGTATGTGCAAAGTAACAGAAATATAACTGAACTGCTGCAGTTCTCAAATAATTAAGCTCCTGTTGAGATACTTTAAGAGCATGTCAGGCTCCTAAGTAGAGAATGACGACGTCCAGTACATGATCCAAAAACGTATGCGGAAACATCTTCTGGTAAAAGCTGTACGTTTGTATAATTTTGCTGATGAAAGTGTTTCCTTATCAGAAAAATATTGTAAGTTTACTAAGACTGATGTATCTTTATTTTCCTTGTTATTTATTTGCAGAAGCAATTGATTTTATGTTTGTAATATCTTAGATGACATAAAACCATGTAAACAACTGAAAGGATGCAACTGTGAGCTCTTATATTGGCAGGAAAAGAAGTCTAAGCCTTTACTCTTATTGTGGTTATGAGCTGTTTCACAGATGTCTGTAAAATAGGCCATACACAATGCCACTCATCACTGAATCAGGAATAAATCTCAACACAATCAGACGGTTTTTAAAATATCATTAATATTAGCTTGCAATATTTACAGAATGTGAATTAATGTGTATTAACCTTTAATGTGGCAGCAAAATAAACTGTGAACTAATAAGCTTAGTAACTAAGCTTATTAGTTTGTGGTTTATTTTGCAGCTAAGCTTATTAGTTTACGACACCCCTGTGAGGAAGCCGCGGCTCCACAGGGTGCCATGGCACACACTTTGAGAACCCCTGCTTTTACACTAATTACTAAGGTTCTTCTAAAAATCTTGAAGGAATTTCAAAAAATGTAGTGGTGACCTCCTTTTGGCGATGTCAAGCAGAGTACCTCTCTAGCCCTCTTTAAGAGGAACCTGGACGACTGGATGGGAAACAGAAAATACACCCCTGGGATCCCACCTGTGTCCCTGCTGGACAGGGAAAACAGGTGCTGACTTTGAGGGAACATGTGCAAAATTCTTGGCTAGGCTTATAAGGGCCTCCGGACCAATAGCCTAGTATCATCCTATGAACCTATGAACCTATGAACAGTAGTTTTCCCTTCTTTTCAGCCTGGTCAAGGGTAATTACCAAAAGCTTCCCCACATACTGGATATAATTATGCAAGACTGGGAAGTTTGATACCTCGAACAAAAAATATATGTGAGTCAACCACCATAGTTGAGATATATAAAACCACAAAACATAAAAAACAGTGAATTTTATTATTAAGAGGTTAGCGCTTATGCAGGGTTGCCACTTCTAGTTATTCCCATTAGAGGTAATATATCATTATCAATCATGGCATGAGTAAGGCCAGTCTCTAACCGAATGGGATATGTTATTTCAAACATAAAAAGGGAAACTGGCTAAGCTTAAAATAGTCCGCAAGGGCAGCTAACCTAGCATTTACCTATGAAACAATGAACTTAACTGCTTAGCAAGTGACATGTTAAATATACTGTGTACATGCCATCTGAATACAAGTTGTATTTTGATTGCTGAGAATATATTTCCATTCAAACAGAAGTGTTTGTGAGGTCAGAAAAAGTGCAATGATTTGTTTATTTTATTCATGACAGAGTAGACATCTTGATATACACGGGGCAATTCTTAGACTATATGCAGGGGGAGTGGTTTACAAAACATGCAGCTTTAAGAAATAATAAAACCTACTTTTAGAAAACAGTCAGTGGTAGACAATAACTGCAGATAAGAAATTAGATAAAGTGGATTCTGCCTATCTAAACTAGAGAATAGATATGAGTCATGCACTGTACTTTTAATTTATTTACAGTAGCATGAGAATTCCATCGAGGATTTAGACAGACAATCAGAATTATGTTTGGTACAAAGTAGATGGCTAACATCTGAACATCAGTGTTGTTCAAGTATAGCTCTAGTCTATGTAAGGTGAGAGGTGGTAGTGGGATGTAATTAGGTGAACACATGGAAGTTAGACAGAGCAGCAGGTAGCTCTCTCAAAGTGAATGCACCAGCAGGGATTCCGGTTAAGGAAATATTATACAGCCAGTTTGACTCTTTAAAGCGGGAGCAGCACAATCTAATGCTTTGGGCCAAGTATGGGGATAGTATGGTCAGATAGTGTGAGTTTATTTTATGATGTTCAAAAAACTAATATATCACTGGCATCAGAATGAAGATTGTATACAGAACTATGTGCAGGTGGCTTACTGGGTAGTGAGGCAAGGGAATTGGAAAATGCAGTAAGAGCATAGCAATAGTAGGGTTTATATCACATTACTGAGTTTTCAGAAACTCAAAATTAATATTTTGGGGACCATATGATCAAGCTTCTGAAAACTCAAAAGAAAAAAAAAAGAAGTCTACATTTTTGCACGGAGTCAAGCCTCACTGCATCCCCACACCCTGCAAATTATATATGCTAACTTTGACATCACACTGCAGTGGGGAAAGGGTGAATTCCTCAATCCCCACTATACTGAGATCTTCTTACAAATGCCTCATCAAGGAATTTACCCTTTTCCCTGCTGTAGTGTGATCTCAGAGTTTGTATATTTAGTTTTCCCCCTGCAAAAACATATATTTTTATTTTTTTTATGAGTTTTTAGAACTAGAACATTTGGGTCTGACCATATGAATTTCAAGTTTCCACAAATATGATAATGTGATATAAACCCCAATAGTAAAAAGATATTGTTGGACTGAAAGTCATTGGCTTTTAACAGGACTGAAGAGTGGTGTTGATAGCTTGGGGCTAAGGTAATAAAGCAGCAATATTTTTGGATGTGGTTTTTAGAAAGCATCTTTTTGAGAGTTGTCCTTAGAGCTGTTTTTTCACTGGGGGAGCAGTAGCCTGAGATCTTTCACCCCCAGATCAGTAGTTTGCTTACTTTTGTTTTAGTTTTTTTTTCTATAGCATGTTTGAACGATAGGGTAGGATCCAGCCAAAAGCCTAGCTACTTGAAATGTGAGGTTATATCTGTCATGTTGTGAGATGGGCCACTGATTGACCACATACTGAGGACTTGTTTTAATTTTTATATGGATGTGAAAATCCTTCCATTTATTTTATTTGGGTAAATAAATAAGCCATGGCTGGATAGCCATGTCAGGCTGTTGGAGATGCCTTGCTTGAGCTAAGTTTTAATTAGGGTGGAGGAGGAGGTAGTCACTAAATAAACCTTCCACTGACATAAGATATTTTTATTTATTACTTATTTACCAGGAAAGTCCTACTTGGAATGAAGCCAATTTTCAGTGGAGGCCTGGGGAGAAATGCTCCATATGCTTGTCTTTGTAAAGTGGGAGGAAACTGGAGCACCAGGAGGAAACCCACAAGAATGCAGGGAGGACATGCAGACTCCACACAGAAGGCAACCCAGCTTAAAATTGAATCAGAGAACCTCTTCATGTGACCACTGCACCACTGTACCATTCATAAGTTTTTGATGTGAATGATAGCATCTGAAAAGATGGTTAATGAATAAAGAGAAGACGAAGAGAAGAAGGAGGAAGCCTTAGGGAACACTTTTAAAAGGAGGAATGTAAGATAACACAAAACCATTTATTAATGTAATAATATCTGTTGTTAAGGAAGTTGATAAGCCAGTTTACTTGTTTAGTAGTAAAGCCAGCGAAGGCAAAGTCTGAGCAAGGGAACTGATGATCTACCATTTCAAAGGCTTTCATTAGATGGACTTAGAATGCCATTAGTGAATTTCCAGTGGGCATCCATACTGTCCCTCCAGCCCAGAATTCACATTGGCATCAGGAGAGGAAACCATATTTTAGAATATTTTCACATATATGAGACTAGATGAGTTTTTCAAGGATTGTCCCTGCAGAAGATAGTGTGTATACTGGGTGGAAGTCTATTAGAGAATTCAGAGATGATGTTTTGGAGACTTATATGACAGCAGTTTTAGGAAAGGTGTATATGGAAGTGACTAGATTAAAATGTACAGGAATGCTTTTCAAATGAAGGCTTTGTCAAAGCTAGGGAGGCTTTGTAAAATAATTTGATCAATAAGTCAGTCAGTTTACTTGATGGTGATCTATTTTAAAGCAAAATTTGACTGTCTGTGAATGTGTTAAGCAGGGGGGCATATCTGACCTAATCTGGGGGAAGGTGGGGAGTGTGGGGGAATATTGGGAATTTGAGACTTTTTTGAAGGAATTGATAAGGGGTGATTGGGCCCTTCTGATAACAAAGTTGACTTTTTTTTAGATGAACCATGTGTGACTAAAGAACGATGCTTGTATGTTACAGAAGCAGCCAACTTTATGGTGCCATTTAACTAAAGTGACTCTCTCTTTTTCTTTCTCTCTCTCTCTCTCTCTCTCATTGGGAATGACAGAAAGGGATTGGCTTTCCAAATGTACCAGGCATTTTCTCTGTGTTTAGAAGGAAGAGGAGTTTTCTTGTCATCCATTCACTGTTTTGAAATTCTTTAAGCCTAGTGATAAGTGGATGTGATGTTTTGGGGAATCATTAGCTATATTAAGTCAGGACTCTGTTATGAGTGCAAAGCTGGGTAGTTGTTGGGTTAACTATATTCCAAATAGGCTGCATTTAATCAATGTACTTTTTGCAATAATGAGATATCCTTTATCCAATTTTCCATGTACAGTGTGGAAGATGTGATCAGAAATACAGTTGATTACAGAGCAGGGCCTTGATTTGAGGTAAATGTTGGTATGGAGTAGGTCTAGTGACAGAAGTCCTGGAAGGTATAGTTAGTCTGTGGACACCTTGTGCTAGTTCTGAGGTAAGAAATAGTAACTATAGATAAAAAGAAAAAAGTTGGCTAGATTGGGCACTTCTGCAAGTTGCACAATATAGGAACTGCGTACATCAATGAGTACATCAATCTCAGAGCTGCAGGCTGATGTTCATTAGTATAGTACAGGCTTAAACTGAAACTTGTGGCATTACAACATGCAAAATGTTCAGATTTTTGCTGAAATTTTCACACCATATATCTACACAGCAGAAGATTGTGGATACTATAACCCTGTATTTTCCTGTGCAGGAAAATGATAGCTATTCATGACTCAGTACAGAAAAAACAGTTGGAAAGGCTGCTGTGATTGTTTAAGGATATTAGAGAAATATTTGCAGTACCAGACAATCCTAACAACATCAAAGGTCTGACAATTTTCAGAGAGGATTAAGGCTATGTGCTATGGGCTGTTAACAAGTGGCTTCCTGCTGTACTGGGTTCAATTCTGTCAGCCTTCATTTGACTGCCATATGACCTTGAGCAAGTCTGCTAACCAGACAGTGCTCAGGGGCAACTGGGAATTTGGGCTAGGCTTCTTAATGATCTACTAGGCTACATACTTTTAAAGCTTTACCAACTATGCTTAGATTAAACCAGACATAAAAAGTCTCATATTTTCTATGAGCAAATATACCTCTAATCTTAAGAACAGGGGACAAATCCTAAATAGATGGGTACCAAGATCTCAATTCAAGGACACTATTGGTTTAAAATATTGGCAGAATAAGAGTACTTGAATTAAAATGGATATCCAGTGGTACAAAGAAATCTATAACTGTAATGTCTGTTATTATTTGTTGATATTAATTGGCCATCACCTCTCAAAAATCACTAATTTTATGATAATTGACCATCACCTCTCAAAAATCGCCAATTTTATGAAAATCTGAGCCAGTAACAGTGGCATCAATTAAAATCAGGGACATCTGATAGGTATGTCAATTATTATGGCTAAGGTTTGATTCCCAGTAGGGGTGAAAATCTGAAAACTCTGACACTTGTTTTTAAAAGATGGTATACACTAAAAAGTGATTTTGATCGTCTGACTGTGAAACCTAATATTATACACCCAGGGCAAAGAGAGTTAAGGAATTGTGTAGGATATTTCGTAAAACTAAGAAATCTTGAAATGCAAAGTGCCAATATTAACTGGCAAATAAAAGGTTATTACCAGGTGATGTATATTTAATCCAATAGTGTAACAAACAACAGATCAGGTGATATATATTTAATCCAATAGTGAAACAAATAACACATCAGGTGATGTATAATTAATTGAATAGTGAAACAAATAGCAGAAGCAGACTTAAACTTGTAGCCTGACTGGTAAAAACAGGATATGAGTATAGGCAGTTACATGAGTTAAAAGCAATATGAGTATCTGTTGATAGTATCCATTCTAATTTTGAATGTACTTGTTATTTGCTGATTTTCATTCACTCATAACATAGCTCTTATAGATATGACTGAACTATATTTCTAATTTTTAGGAGGCTGTCAAGAAGATTCGATTCTTAATTTTTATATGCTGTCTCAAGTCTAGTGTTAAAAATCTTATAATGTGATCACTTAGCCATAATGTTTCTCAAAACTTTAGGCCTTTGTATTTTGTCACTCTCAACTTAAAACATTGGTTTGCTATGCATGTAGTGCTAAAGATAGATACGCAGGCACATGCATATAAACTGAAAACGAACCAGCACAAGGGAGAAAAGTATCTAAATATTATTTTATTGTGGCAATATCTAGAAATTGTATACTGCAAACCGGTTTCGGCTATATGTCTAGCCTTCCTCAGTGCAATAAAAAATCTAAATAGCACATCCTGGTTATTCCTTATATATCCAAGACTATTAAAGGTGTATACACCTTGAAAACAATATATATACACACACATTTCAAAAGTAAAAGGTATGAAATAAATATGTATGTATAACTCTTAACCTGAAAAAATCAATCCATCCAGTTATTTACATTGTAAGTTCTTGATGAAGGGTTAGGGTATCAGAGGGAGACTTGACAGTAACTCCCAGCCTGCAGTTGTCTCCAAACTTAGTTTAGATATTTTCATAAATTCATAGATATTTCAAGGCATTTGAGACTGACAATTCCTACCTTGCTAGTACATTCCACCTTCTTTCTCATGGTGGGCCATACTGGTTAGTATGCGTGGATGCCAATCATACCTCTCAGTTGTACAGATTTTCCCAGAATGTCCAGATTTTTGCCTTATATTTTGGGTCCATTTCTAATAAATTGTGGTTTTCTGGCAAATCATTAAGGGTTGAAGTAAAAAAAAATGACAGACATTTGAGTTTCAGAATTCAAACCCTTCAGAAAATTCATGCTAAAAAAAAATGTATCAATTTTCTAAGCTTTTAAGAGCAATATTTAAAAAGTGTCTCTATTTTTGCGCCTTTGTCCCCCCGCCCATTATTGATGGCTTTGTCCAGATTTTTTGCTCTAAGAGTTTCAGAGGTATGATACCCATCAAATCATCTGGTTTATTCTTAAAGGAAGCTGCTACATTACCCTGTTTAGTGTGCAGGGGCAGTTTATTACAAAGGTACATCTTAGTGAGCAGAGAATCTGTGCTCCTAAGTATGGAATCACCAATCACTAAAAGATTTCATCAGTATTGATATTTGGAGTCATAGAGCTGAAGTAATTTGACTCTTGGTAGAACAAAGAACTACTGGAACACACAAACTGCTAGTCTAGACCAGGAAAACCTTAATGAAAATAAAGTAAAAACACTTACATTTTCACGCTTCTTCAGGCTTAGTACAGCAATGTTGTATCAACAGAACTCTTGTATAGTTATGTCATAATTAATTACATGTGTGTTTGACTTTCAACAAGCAAAGGTTTTTAAAGAGACGATACTATTCAAGCCTGGAAATATTTATTTATTTATTTTACATATATATGCAGCTAGGCAATATTTCTACCATGAGCTGAACTAATAGTAACACATAAAAATTAAAAACTTAAAAACATGAGCAGAACCTTTGTCTTTTTGGTGTCTTTAAAGAGCAATAACTTCTCTTTTTATGTCAGATAGAGGTTTACTTATTTGATCTTTAAATTCCTGGTTTGTTTTGCCCACATAGACTGCAATGCATTTTTGACATAAGGCAAGATAAACTATATTACTGGCATTACAACTGCCATAATCACATAACTTAAATACCACAGATGTGACTGGATGTTTAAAGAGATTACAGCTTAGAACATACTGGCAAAATATGAATGCTCTAACTTATTAATGATTCTTTGTTCTTTATAGCATAGCTTTTTTCAAATTCTGACTTCTCTTATATCCATATGTGTTCTAGTGCTTTTTTTGTTCTACTGTTTGCTATCTGGATTTCCACTGGATTAACTTCTGTACTGGTGGCTTATTTTTGTTACTGTAATTTGACTCTTGGTAACTTTGCAGTAGGTGTGCATGAAGAAGACGAGATGTTGAATTTATGCTGAGACCTCGTGTCCATACAGTCCCTGCATAAAACATTTTAATTTGATTTTGATCAGACTGTGGTAGAAATGTGTATGGTTTTGTGTCAGGGAAGGAAATGAAAAGAAATGAATATATTACAAAACACAGAAATAAAAAAAATGTCAGCTCTACTTAAGCTGGCAGACAGTAAGGAACAGTTAAAAAAAAGATTATATGGTAAGAAATGTTACACAAAATGGTGGTAGAGCATGGCAGATAAATGAATGATAAGAGTATGAAGTGTATTTAGGCTAGAAAAAAAGAAGCTGCTCAAGGGGTGAAAGGACAAGAACATGAAGATCCAGTTTGTGAATCATTAAGGAAGGTAACTTCTGTGCTTAAGTAGGGCATACAACTGTAATTCAGGCCAAGATGTGTACGACTCCAACTGAAGAATGGATGTATATTATATAGTTCCAATTCAGTTTTTTCTGTATATTAAGTAAGATAACTTATCTCAGAACCATGAAAGTATAAATATTATTTCCTCTAAAATGTGACCATAAATGAAAACTCCATTGCTGGTTTCTGCTTCATGGTTCTTAGCTTAAATACTGCACCTAGGTAGCAATTTTAGCCAGTAACATTTCTTTTACCTGTCACCTAACACAGTGCCCCCATGACACCTCAAAAAAAACTCTAAGCATAACAGAGACTTGTACCATGTTGCTTACTGTAATATGATTCTGAATCATAGGACTATGATTGACATTACGGACAACAAAAAAATTCGGATTGGATACTGCCCTCAAGTGGATGCCTTGGATGACCTTATGACAGGGGAGGAGCATTTGTTCTACTATGCCAGACTGCGGGGCATTCCAGAGAAGCACATTAAGGCAGTAAGTACTATTCTTATATTTGATAAATCTCACTGTATAGTGTATGTAATGTAAGTCTACCAAGATATATATTCTAAAATACGTAGAGTATTGCTGTTACAGGGACCATTTTAAGATACTGGCATGAGTCAAGATGTTGTATAAAAGACTAACAGTTTTATGATGAAAAAACAACTCTTAGATTACTTTATTATCTGAATGTACAGAATCTTTATCTGTGTCAATGATAACTGTGGCCTACTAATTATGGTATAAAACTGGGGTGACCTTCCTCCTTTAACTAAAACAAGACAAAGAATTCTTCATAATTAGCTTACATTCAGTAGAATGAACACTCATTCTCTTTTTTATCAATTGTCAAATGGCTGCATAGGTAAAGACAAAAAGTATTCTAGACTCCAACTATTACTATGTGTGTGTCATTAATAATCAACATTTTACATAGCTAATATTTTCATTGGTGCAGGAAAGTCAAACACAAAAACAAATAAACAGAAAAAAAAATACTCCACAAATGTAAAACAATTATAAAAGGAAAAAGAAAAGCACACCTTTGTTTTGCAATCAGATACAGCAAAACCCCAATTGCATATGCCCCCAAATTAAGTAACACATTAATAAAAATAAGAACACAGCACATGCTTTATGTGGGGAGGCACCCACTTACTTATACAATTGCACAACTCTGACCATGGGGAAGTACCTTACAATAAGCTAAACTTGTGATTAATCCTCCAGTCAGTAAATAGTACATTTGATGGCTTGTGAAACCTAAAATACCTGTCAACAAGATGTGTACTTGATAAGATGCCTGGAACCCACTACCAAGCACGAGCTTCAAAGATATATGTTAATCAAAAAAGGGTATTACTTTTTAAATTTATATTCTTTTTAATAGAAAAAGCTTTGTAACAACACAAAAGAGGTAGATCTTTATTTCTAAAAGCAACACTGAACTTTTACTAAACTTATAAAACAAAGAAACAAAATATTTATATTATATACTTTAGCATTGCATATAATAGATACATCCATATATCTCCAACATTTCATAGTATTACACACTTTTATATTTAGTTCATATCACTGTATGACTTCATTCCATTCTTGTTTTTCTTCATCCAATCTTTCTTTAAATCTAGACATTTTAATAATTCATCTCTTCTGGTTTAAAATTATATTTGATCATATTGTTTAAGAGTGTTTTCAACTGTCTAACACATTTGGTTTAGTAACATATGACAAAACAATTCTGTCATGTTTCTTTTTGTCCAACCTACATTTTAACTGCTAATTCACATTATATAAAAGTGCCAAGAATGAAATAATACATTTTCATACTGCTTACCAAGTCATAGATATATAAAGCCAAGATGTGTGATATTACCACTTCCCACAAGAACACCGCAAAAGAGTACATACCATCCAGTGCTGCTGAAATTTTCCTATTCAAATTTTGGCTTCATAATATATTATCAAGTGCAAATTGGACAAGTTTCTATCTAAATGAATTAAACAAACGAATGCTGAACTCCATAATTTCTTTTTTTCCATATGCAATCTCTGCTGGTGGTTTATCTAAGTGTGCACTTCTCATTTTGAATTATTTCATTTTTCTTCATGTTTATGCTGCCATGGAATTTGTAAATGTGTTTTGAAATATGAGGCCATGCCATCATTAACAGAGGCTTGGGGTCTTGTCCCCTTTAAGAAACATTTTCATTTTATTATTTTTTTCATCACAAATGAGTTCCCAACAACTTGAAATCAGTGAGTTGGCTCATTCTTGGGTTGTAACTAGACAAGTCATGATTCCTATTGGATGTACAACTTTTAATTTGTCAGCCTGATTTGGTGCAAAAGTTTTTCTTTTCAGTGAAGGGAAAACACATCATAGTTTTAAAGTGAACTTGTGAGACAGTGCTATAGGCCTTCCCTTGAAATTATGCCTTTCAGCTCCACTGTCTGTGTTACTAGGCATGCAGTCCAAAAGACCATTAAAGAGCATACTCCGAAATTCTCAATACAGTTGATAAAAGACACATATTGACAAAAGTATATGCATCTACTATATACTCTATATATATATATATATATATATGTATATGTATATATATATATATATATATATATATATATATATATATATATATATAGAAAGAGAGAGGTGTGTGTGTGTGTGTGTGTGTGTGTGTGTGTGTGTTTATCTCTTGCCTTCCTTTATTTGTTTTTTTTTTTTTACTTGGCTTCTATGTTTTGTAAAATAACTGAAGACAATTACCTTATCTCCAGCAGTTTTACTGACTAGATGTAACTATTCTCCTACTCTTCCTGTCAGTTGGACAAGGCTTCATTGAATCTATTTGGAATCACTGATGTTTCATTTATTTAGTTTAGTTTATGAGTGAACTGATATCCTCAGTCCATTTTTAGCCATAATCAGGACCACAAGGACAGTAGTAGTTACACAGTATATGGGCAGTTTACAGTATATAATTAACCTTTTTTGGAGGGGAAGTGAAAGGAAATCACAGTACAAATCTGATGAGGCATCAGGAATTTTAGATTTGGCTGTAGCATACACACACACACACACACACACACACACACACACACACACACATACATGCCAAGTAAAATTTTCACATGTTTGAATTCCCACCTCTAGGGCACCTTTTCTTTTCTCATCATAAGTAATAGGCCTGTTTGGAACTTTTATGTGGATTTTGCTGCTATGTCAAGTTTGCAGCATGACTCACAGTGCCCTTTCCCTTCTTTTGTCATTTGTTTCTTTAATCACTTCTCCTATATTGGGAGCTACACATTTTTTAATCCTTAGTGTACCCCTACAAGTTATGTATGCTGCTATGGCAACATCTCACTCTTGGTTCTGTAGTAAACATTCTATTGCTGCGAGACATCCAGGTGTGAGTGCATACAGATGCACCTAAATCTCTTGGTGATTATTCATCTGGATTAAATGGTTAATTAACTATAAGCTTTTCAGTCTACACAAATGCTGGGAATGTTCTCTAAGCACCAGTATGTATAAACAAAACAGACTTCTGCAAAACTGTTATTGATACATTCAAAGCAAAGTAATGATTTTCTTAATCTTCCAAAGGGTATGAGCAGTAGTCAAGTCATGCAAATGGTTTAGGCAGGTAACCCATGGGTCTTTTCTTGTGACAGTGATATTCAGGCTTTGGGTGGTGAGTGTATAAAAATATGGAAGGCAACTCTATTACTAGCTGTTACTATAGACCCCATGTAACCGCCTCAACTCAATAATGCAGAAATTCTTACTACCAAATGTAGGATTAATAATAACAAAAGCATAAATATTGTCTGTATTTACATTCCTCCAGGGAATAATGCCAAAACCATTGAATATATCCTCCAGTGGTTATCAAGTAACCATCCCCAAGAAACCATAGTACTTGGTGATTTTAACATAGACTGGAACACCTGTTCCTCAGAATCTCCCACTACCCATATTAATCTATATGGGTTTACACAGATAATATTCACTGCCACCAGGATACACAAATCTAATCACAAGGAAAGTATATTAGACTAGATTCTTATTAATAGTCACCCCCAACTGTATACATATGTGTCTCTCCCTGATGACCTCAGTGATCACTTTCTCACCTTTATAATTAAACACAAAACCAATAACCCCCCGCCAGCCCATCTATAGAACAGTTAGAAATAAGAACTTTGACCCTATCAAATTTCAAGAGAAACTTAAATCATGCAATTGGTCTCCCCTGAAAAACTTGCCCCTAGATGAAGCTGTTTCTTACTTTAATAAAAAATTTCTGGCCATCCTTGATTCCCACGCTCCTGCTCGCACCATTAGGACTAAAACAAAAACTGCTCCTTGGCTCTCTGAAGAAACCAAATCAAGAATTTCACTCAGAAATAAGGCATGGTCCACGTGGCGTACCACTAAATCTCATCAAGCTCAAAATAAATATTGGCAATTAAGGAATGAGACTAAAAGAGATATTTTACTAGATAAAAAAAACTACTACTTTCATCTTCAGAATAGTAATGAAAAAAACCCTCAAAAATTCTGGGCAGGTATAAATAAACTACTGCACCCTGCTGAAACCACCACACCTACTCCTTCAGCCTCCACAGATAAACCTTCAGAGGATGTTGCTAATAACTTTAATAGTTTCTTCACTGGGACTATCCAGGCCCTAGCCAGTCAGCTACCTGTGGGTTCCTCTAACTCACAGCTTCCCATTCCCAGTACCCAGTACTCCTTCAGCCTCCTTCCAATCTCTACATCTAGTATCTGTTCCCTAATCAAAAAACTAAAACCCACAACCCTATCTGCTGATCTCCCTGCTGAGTATCTGCAAAAAGCTGCAAATACTATAGCGTATCCCATTTCCATTCCAATCAATCGTAGTATATCAGAAACTACAGTCCCCTCTCTCTGGAAAACCTTTTATGTCATACCACTCCATAAAGGCAGTAGCTCAGTCAAACTTTCCAATTATAGACCTATAGCTATCTTATCACCACTGGCTAAAATTATGGAAAAGGGTATCCATAAGCACCTTCTGCACTATCTAATCCAGAACCATCTACTAGCAAAATCTCAGCATGGCTTTAGGCCACATCATAATACCACCACAGCCCTTCTTTCCTTCTCTGATGCTATCAGCTATAACAGAAACAATAATAAACCATCTTAGCTTGAGGCCATGGTTCTGACACCAGGTATCAGTCTCCATAAGGCCTTTCTGGAGGATGCTTCTGTCAGCCGGAGAGTCGATTATGGCTCCCAGTTTGCAGTCATTTGCGAACTTGGTCAGCCCACAGTCCACCCATGTTTGCCTGTACCTCAGAGAAGGAAATACCGAACAAGAGTGGTCCCATGACTGATCCCTGTGGGACGCCACTTGTGACTGGTTTAGAGTCGGACATGGCACCCGCAACTCTGACCATGTGAGTTCTATCCCTGAGCCAGTTTGCAACCCATCTTGTGATGTATGGGTTGATTTTTAAGCTGGTAAGCTTATTTATGATACCTGAGTGGGGTATTGTGTCGAAGGCCTTAGCGAGGTCTAGGTAGGCTGTGTGAACTACCTTTCCCTCATCTAAGGCTTTGGTAACTGTTTAGAAGAAATCAACTAGGTTTAAGAGGCAAGATCTGCCCTTAACAAAGCCAAATTGGACAGCCATGTGCATACATATGTACACAAATCAGCTGGGCTGGCATGACATTTGTACTGTAGCAAGTAACATCTTTCTGAAACACACAAAATGGTTAGCCAGTGCATCTGACAAGCTTCAACCAACTAGTAATATGTTCACAATAGTACATGATTGCACTGAGGAGAATAAAATCTTACTCAAAATACTTAACCTGAAAAACATAGATATATATCAGTCTTTATTGCATTATAATTATCAGTAAACTGCACCTCAGTGTTTGCCATCTGTTTTGCAGTCTTTCTCTTATTTAGGTTTGGAATTTTCAATAATTATATAAAATAGATTCAAACAGGACCATGTGCATGTGCAAGACTTTATTTTTCACTAAAATGTGTTTTCCAATAATCTAGACTACTGTGTCAGCCAACTGTGTTTCACTCACTGTTTTTTTTTATATTGCAATCATGTTAATATGTTGCCCTAATGGCTTTTATTGTGGCTGAAAATGGTCCTTGGACCATTCCACTCAACCAGTTTAACAAAATACATTCTGTGTTTCACACTCATACCTGTCAACTGTACAGATTTTAGTAGAATGTACAGATTTTTGACTCATATTTTTGGTCTGTTCGTCATAAATATTCTATTTTGTTTTTTGACAAATTAATCCTTAGATCATCCCAGTAAATTCATTAAATAATGACATGCATTTGAGTTTCAGACTTCATATCCTTGAGAAAATTCATACTAACACACATCCTGTTATTCTGGCAACTTTCTAAGAGCCATATTTAAAATGTATACCTATTTTGGGCTTCTGCCGTCCCATTTTGTCAGGTTTTGTCCAAATTTCTTGTGCTAAGAGGTTGAGAGGTATGTGTAGTATATTGTGCACAATGGTCATGCACAGGATTCTCCCCTGAACTGGGACTCAGACAACTGACACACTAAATGGAGTATAAGAGGTCCCATTTGTGGTGTCCAGCAGTTGTGTCTAAACCTCATCATCTCTCTATATGTTTTGAACAGTGGCATGAAGGCTTTCCTTGTTATTCCTGGTCTTAAATGCAAATCCTTATTCATAAAAATCTTGGACCCTATAAACTCTATCATGCCAAGAGCCATAATGTTTTTAAGCAACTTATTTTTACTGATAAGTCATATGCCTGTTAAGAAAGATGCTTATAAAAAATTATTTGTAGGAATTAGAAGCATAGTTTTACAGTTCATACCAAGTCACACTTCAATGTCACAATTATTTTGTTGGAAGCAGCCTAAAGCATATCAGAAGATTCTCACTTTTTTATACTTTGATTACACTATGCTATTTAAGGATGTTTATTAATTCTGTTTCTACAGGTTCCAGTCTGTTGTATGGAGTATGGGGTTAGATTGTGGGGGGTAATATATTTGGACACAGTATTTAAATGTAGCTAATTAAAGCTTTATACACAGTCCTAGATTTATATATACCTTAAACCACTATGCCTGCACATTCCAACTAGATGGACCTGCGGAAGGTTACTATGCAGGTAGGACTGGCCAAGCACACAGGTGAACTAGATGACCCCTAGGGTGTTGTGCTTGTTCTTGCTGTTTTTGTTTATTTATTTTTAGAGCAATGTTTCTTTGCTCTAAAAAATAAAGTACCACAAAAAAGAAAAGAAAACAAAAAGAAGAAAATGTGCCTCGGAACATTGGGCAATCTGAGGGGGGGGGTGCTCCACTTACACAAAGTCACATTGAATTAAATGCTGCAAGGTCATGGAGATACAGACCTCACAGCATTCAAAATATAGGTGCAATGGCACACCTGAAGGAAGCTTTTTTTGGGTGTTTGTTTATATACATGAAATGAAATTGCAGACGTTCAGCAGAATTATGGACATATTTTGAGGATTGGTGAAGATGAGTTAATGTTACAACTACTATTTTAAAATAAAGTTGGGAGTGAGCGACCAGATAGTTTTGAACAATATTTTTGGCTTTGTGTGGACAGTTGAGCTGAGAGAAGTGGCATGGAGGTGATTAAGAGTTTTTTTTTTACAAGTTTCCTTGCAGCGATCAACCAGATTATTTTTGGCAATATTTGTGGCTTTGTGATTTATGTGGAAAGTTCAGGCGAAACAGGATATTAGTTTTTTTGCATGGATGCTGGCAATGATCAACCAGTTATTTTAGGTAATATTTCTCTGGATCTATGATTTGTGTAGACCAACTTGCATTGGAATATTTTAGTGTGTTTGTGTGGCCTGTGGAGGAGAAATAATATTACATAACCATCAAACATAGCTTTCAATGATTCCGGGACAAATCTTAGCAGAATCAGGGGTAAATCCAGAAATAATCAGGAACACTTTTAAAATACTAGTACTGTTAACTTAAGACAATGACAGAATAAAAAAATTATTATGCATTTTTGAAGTAAAAGTCTATAACTCTAATTATTGCCTTTATTAAGTGTGATTACCTTTCCTCCTCTCCAAAAGTTACAATTCTAGGAGGGGTTAAGAGGGACAGGTAAATTTCAGTCAAAATCAGTGACATTTGAGAGGCATGCCATTAAATGTCATGGCTATAACTGCTGGGTAGTAGTTGGGATTGGCTGAATGAAAATAACTGACCATCTTGTCATTTGCTCATTTTAAAACAATCATTGGCTGGCTTTGCAGGACTAGTGTGATTTGTGAGAAGTGAAATGGACTACTTAACTGACCTTGTAATCATGTTCTCATTTTAACAGTCATCCCTCTCTCAAAAAACAAAACAAAAAAAAAGTAGGAGTGTATCACAGAATACTCAGACCTTCAGAACTTCAGGGGATTGGTGGCACCAACATGCCAAGGCGATATAAGTGCATTCTGATATGGAATTAGTAACCACCTCTTTCCTGACTACTCCCAGTCTAAAAGCAGCCCTGTTCATAGGTGTACAAAGAAGGTCATTGTACTTATATGGGGTGCTGGGGATGATGTCATTATTTCCTTAACATTCCTCCCAGACCTCAGAGGTCAATGCATCTTGTGTTGGGCAAGCTGAGTATGGTCAGTATTTTATTAACTTTCCTCACAAACTTCAGAAAGGTGAACAGACGGTCAGTGTAGCTTGTACAGAAGGACTGTACTGTCTCTAGAAATAACAAGTTGTAAACATTACTATATTTTTTCTTTTTCATCACAAACATCTGATGCAAATATAACTGTCCATCTTGCAACAGACAGTAAATAAGCATGCTGTTTATATATGTCTAACAGTAAATATGCTATGTTCTGTTTGTTTTTTCAGGTTTGTCTGAGTATGATATCAGAAGGGTACACAGAAGGTTTCTGTCTTTTGGGGGGGGGTAATGGTGAGGAGGCATGCTGTGTGTAAATATGACATCACCTGCTTGAAATATGACTGTAGGCATTTTTGCCTTAATTTAATCCCAGTTTAACATTGGGGGCACAGAAAGTGGCTATATGTTTTGAGCTGGGAGGATCAGAGGCAGGTTCTGTTCCCAACTATGATATATGAATCCTCATAAGCATTTGTCTATTCACTTAATTATGAACTGGTATTTGGTCAGCTTTGAGCATTAAATATTGGGTACAACGTACTTCTTAAGAAGTAAGATTGAAAATTGTCTACTTAAGGGTACAGCAGTATGTACTTATGTGATGTGGGTCAAGACAAGGCTGCAAGGGTTTAGGGATGACTGCTGTCAGCTTAAAGGGCAGTTTATTCAGAGAATTATTATTTTAATTATTATTAATTAATTAATTTTGTTTTAGGAGATGAGAAATTAAAAAAGACAGGCAGAGTAACATACATTGGGGGGGGTCTTCTGCCCCCCCCCCCACAGTTGGACAGCAAGTCATTTAAAATAATGGACAGTAGGGGGTGCATGGAAGCAGCAACTCCCTGATTGATGTAGATAAGTCATCTTGGCAATTGTTTATTTTAGGATACCTTAATATTAAAAGAATTAGATTGATAAATCATCCCACTGGCAAACACACATAACTTACAACACTACTGACATGTCAATCAAGTCAGCACCACCCACACCTACATGAACTACAGTGGTGTGTCCTAATGTAAATGATCACTGAATTTCTTTTCCATACACACAAATGTTGTTCAGGCAATCACTGGATCAGATGGTTGGGAAAAAATTCTAAAATGAACCTCACAAAATCTGTAACCCCATGGCCTAGCAGCCCCCAGACCTTCAGCTTAATTTGGTTAATACATGAACCTCACAAAATCTGTAATCCCATGGCCTAGCAGCCCCCAGACCTTCTGCTTAATTTGGTTAATACATGATAGCCTTGGTCAGTCAGGGTATGTCGAAAGGATGCAGGAATAAGCAAAGCAGAAGAGGAAGACTGAATGTCTTTCCTTAATCCTATTTTTCATTCAAGCCATGATTTGATGAAAAGGTTGTGCTTGGAGTCTTTTGCCTAGGGTGCCAGTTTACCTAAGCCCAACCAAGCAGCCCTATATGTAGGATTTGGTGATACTGCTATCAGGTATGCCATATATGCAAATTATGCAAACTGTCTGGATGTTGTCATCACACTGAGCAGAATTCCATGTGTGCCATACATTACCTGACAGTTCAATGACTGATGACTCTGATAATCACAAACCTTTATCACTGTAGGGCCAGAGGAGCCTTTATTGCCACATTTGACCATTGTATGGCACCCAGTACCTTAAAATGTTAGACAGTATTATAAAAAGGTACACAGGGTTAGAAACATACCTCTCAACCTGTAGAAGTTGAAAATCTGAACAATAGTTCAATAAAAGTAGGGCATATCTCTTGAAAAATCTTGACAGCTAATTAGCATAAAATCTGCATATATAATAGCATAGCTTTTCCAGTTCCCAATAGGTTTGTGTTATATTATTAATCAGAAAACACAAATTTAAAAATTTGAAAAGTTAAAAAAAAATAGAACTGAGAGAATAATTCAAAATGTAACCAAAATAATTATTTTTATTCAGCTTTGATGACTGACTACCAGAAAATATATGCACACACAAATTCACAAACACCTATGTGTGTATATTTGCAGGAATCTGGTGTGGGAGCTAAATAATATTTGTATATTTCAATATCAATGTAATAATTAACACATCCTCTTTTAAATGTATAAATATGAACTTAATAATCAACACATCCTATTTTAATTGTACAAAGTATCTGTTAATACAAGGTCTAAGGTAAAGTTTAAAACCATCTAAAATGTCAGGACATTGCCAAGTCCTGATATGTGGATACTGAATGACTGAAAAATAGATTAACATATACAAAGTCAGAGATTGCCATTTCTCAGAATATTCCATTTTATCTGAGGTATGGTGATCTCATAGTTGGCATATATAAGTTTGGGGGGTGTTGGGGTTCGCCTCCCACATCTGGAGGTGCAGGGGACCTGCCTCCCTGTAAAAAAAAAAACTAGTTTGTAGAATAGTAATGTTTTGAGATTCACTCTTCTCCTGTATTTTCAGTCTTTCTTTTCTCCTTTTCAGGACTAAGCAAAATGAGTCTTGACATTTCAATAGTCATTTATATTACACAATGCCACTCAGCCCTGAAATGCAACCCCTTAGTTTTAATTTCTATAAGTACTTGGAAGCCACAAGCTGCTTCTCTTATGAACTATACCAAAAACAAACAGAAGTGAGGGTAATTTAAATTTAAACTCGTGACACTCCTGACATAGCTGCTGTGATGAAAACCAGGATTCTAGTGACAACAAACATAAGAATGCATCTGACTACTAATAAACAAAGTATGCGATTCAGCTTCAGGAGTCTCCCTGACTCCCATGTGTGCCATTGTGTAGCAGCGTTAAATTCTTGTCTGCTCTTCTAGCCTCTGAAAGATCACTGCAGCTGGAATAGAGAGAGTTATATGTACCTTGGTGTCCTCAGGTATGGAAAGGCTACACATTCCTGCAGATTTTGTTTGTGGATGACTTATTTATACCAAAGTCATGCCCCACTCTGTTCTTACGTTATCAGTAAACTGATTGATGAAACTGTATGTCACTGCCAGTGGTACTATTTCCTGTGGCAGTAGAGGTCACCTCACACATACCAGGGGAACGTGATGGTGCTATAGATTCTGTTTGTGGATGACCTATTTGAACCAAAGCCATGTCCCTCTCTGCCCTGAAGTTATCAGTAATCTGATCAGTGAAACTGTGGTATGTCACTGCCAGTGGTGCAATTTCCTGTGGCAGTAGAGGTCACCCCACACATACCAGGGGAATGTGATGATGCCATAGATTCTGTTTGTGGATGACCTATTTGAACCAAAGTCATGTCCCACTCTGCTCTGAAGTTATCAGTAATCTGATTGGTGAAACTGTATTTCACTGCCAGTGGTACCATTTCTTGTGGCAGCAGAGGCCACCTCACACATGCCAGGAGGATCTGATGGTGCCAATCTGTAAAAGTGCTACTTCACAACTGATCTTCATAATCCTACCATTATCGCTACCTACAATTTGGCATTGTTGGTGCTTTTCACAGTGTTTTATCCTTTTATAGTCAGGTGCATATTGCTCCTACATATTATCTATAAACTGTGGTCACTTGTCATATGTTTGTGTTATTAGCAGGGTCCCAGTTTCCTACCCAGTTTTATTTGCATATAATTGTTCAATCATCTGCATGTTACTTTTGAAAAACACTTGGGCTCCCAGCACTTTAATGCAATGTGGGACTGTGAATCACTTCCGTGCATCGGTCAAGTCCCATGGAATTATATGCTGTGTTCTGTTGTAATGACAAGAAATTAAACTTCACAGTAATTGGCATAATTCCTTGGTTTTCCTCTCAAGAAAATGGAATGTCTTGTTTTTAAGAACCAGAAATATTTGTCCCTGTTTGTTTGTTTGTTTGTTTGTTTGTTTGTTTTTGTTTGTTTAAATTTGTTTGCCAGGGTAGAATACTGATCAGGCAATGACAAATTACATGCTCAGCCCTCTTCATGCATATAAACTCACAAACCTTACTGTACTGCAAATGTAAGTAGTGTGACTGTAAATGATCAAGGTCTTGTGACTCTGTGTGTGGATACCTCACTGTTTGTGGCACATTGTCCACACATGGATAGTGTCCACACATGAATAGTTCAGCATTTTCATCTTATTATGGAATAGTTATCTAATATGTTGTACAGTAAATAATAAGATTTAAACATAAAATCAGTGGTTGGAAACCTATCTGATCTTTGCATATTTAACTGACAAACTTACAAAATATATATCAACCAGCTTTATTTCATGACTTAGTGTTTACAGTATGCTAAGTGTCACATATATTCTGTCTATAGGTTACATACAAGCTCATTGAAAGACTGGACCTTGTACCGCATAAGAGTAAACCTGTCCACATGTACAGCTGTGGCACTAAGAGGAAGCTATCAACAGCTCTGGCAATTCTTGGAAAACCACAGCTGCTGTTACTGGTAAGGATAATATTTCATTGAATACACTAAATTCACATGCAGGTTCCACTGTTTGTAACTTAATTTCTGCCAGTGCTAATGACAAAACACTTTTCTAGAGGAGCACCTTTCTACAATCAGGTTTGAGCCAGGTATTAAGAAACAGCAGGCTTAAGAATTACAGTGGTCAAATTCCTCCACTCAGATGGTTGTTTAACTTTCCTCTGTTATTCTGTCAGGGGACAATTCACATATATACAAAAGAAAAATAAATGTATTTAATCAAATATGTTACTGACTGGGCAGCATAATGGTGCAGTAGTTAGCACTGCTGTCCCACAACTCTTGGTTCTCAAGTTCAGTTCCCTGCTGGGGTGACTTCTTTGCAGACTCTGTATGCCTTGCCCTAGTCTGTATGTGGCTTTATTTCTGCTTCAGTTTTCGGTTACAGAATGCTTTCATTTTTTTTTCTACACAATTTGAATCATACTGTTAGGTGGGCTAGTAATCCTGTGATTTGCCCTGAGCCAACGATGGAGTCATAGAGTGATAAAGCCCTGACTACAGCCAAGGTGATCCAAGGACAGTTAGCAGCTCAAGTGCTTTATGGTACTGGTAAAGGAGGATGGATGTGCCCATCCTCAGTGGGATGATGGTACAGAGCCAACCATACACTACAGAAGTCCTTTTGGAAGAGGGGCTGGGATGCAAACAGGTTGGCTGGGAGCAGATGTTAGTGTCACCATGCCTGGAGCAGATGTTAGTCTCACCAAGTTATGCATTAGAGGAGCCTTTATAGTGGATTGCCATCTAGCAATGGCTGTCTGCCTTGCATCTACAGCATGTTTTGATAGGCGCCAGCTCTTATGCAACCTTGAATAGGATAAAGTGGATACTGAGGAATGAATGAATGGATGAATGAATGAATGAATGAATGAATGAATGAATGAATGAATGAATGAATGGTTTCTGGCTGAGCCTTCTTTGTCAGGTCTGCATGTCACTCCTGCATACATGTGTCTGCATTTCTCACTTAAGACTGGTGAAAAATGCCCCTTTGTCAGTTATCCACATGCATTCCTTTTTGTCTACAATATCTTATAACCTAATCTTGTTCATTCCTAAATGTACACATCAGTCTGTTCCAGTGAATCTGAATACATCTGTGTAATGTTCCTTAGTATGTTTAAAGACAGCATTGCTTTCTTTTACACCACATCACTTAAATACTCTCTTATTATAAATCTAAATGGCTGAGAGGTCTGTAATTTATAAAATGAATCATAAAAATACTGCACTTAGTAGAAGACTAACTCAGTCTTACAAGTAATGAAATGTCTAATTTTGAATTTATGTATACCCCCATTACGGGTCAGCCCAAACCTGACTTTCATGGGGTGACGATAATACCCCCATTACGGGTCAGCCCTACCCCGACTTTCACGGGGTGATGATAATACCCCCCATTAGCTGAGAGCAACAGATATGCATTCTAAACATTGGTAAAATGTGTAGCTTCCACAAGCTGGCTAATGTTACCCATAGGTTTACTATCTAACAGATGTTGTATAGGACTCTTTTGACTCTTTTTGTATGTTTTTTTTCTTTTTACATAAACCAAAAAGTGGTGCTAAATTCCTACTTTACCGGTATGTTACTAAGCAATCATTGAATAAGATAGAACCAAAAACATTATTCTTAATTAAAATAGGCCAAAACATGACCATCACCTATTTAATATTAAATTATTTCCAAACTCAGTATCAAATTCAAATTGTCTTCTGTATCACTTAACTATATTTATCCTGATGCTTAGGATACACTTGCTGCATTGTCAAATAAATATATTTTTTATTACAGCATCTATGTATAAACCAATGTTCAAAGTCTCAGACAAGACTTGTAGTCATTTTCAGATGTACAGGTATGTTTGATGTGCATGATTTGGTAGCTGGATATATTCTTTATTATGTGGCACAGATGACAGTGATTCACTCAATGAAAAGAATTGTTAGTAAAGGACTTATGATATGAAGTACTAGCCACCCATCCAACAGTTTGGTAATTGTCAGATCGAAAAATTCAGTTTTGAACTAATCACTTTTAATAATGAAACCAATATCACAAAATTATTACTACTAATAAATACTTGAAAAAAAAAACTAAAGTCATCCACCTGACTTTTCTACACAATCCAACAGTCTGATGTAAAAATATTTCTAGATTTGTCACAGATATTATGAACTTTAAAAAAGCTCATAAAAAAGTCTGCATATATTGGGCAAAACATGCCCCCATTGTGGTGCCTTGAAGTTGCAGACAACATACCCCTTTATAGTAAAAGACATTTTAATTAATACAATGTGGGCAAGCTGTTAAATTGTTGCACTCAGATCTATACAATTGTGTTTCATCCAGCCAGAATTTAGCAATTACTAATTCCATGTCATATGAGATGCATGTGTATAGAAACTGGAGATAGAGAGTACTTAAATAATTAATATGCTGTGTATGCAGTTGGAGTTTGTGTTCATAAGCAAGAACATACTCAATGTGTCTCTGCCAGATTGTGGATTTGTAGCTAACAGCTGATCAGAGCATTCAGCCTTGCTGCAGATCACAAAAGCAGTGCTTGGTAGAGAACTACCACTGGACTTTGTAGTTCTACATGAGCATTTCACCACCCATGTAAGGAATGATGGAGATATATGTAGGAGCATTATATGAAGGAAAGGCTCATCTGATCTAAACCCAAGTAGCAAACTGTTGTTGAACTTCTGTCTTGGTCATAGATTGTGTGTAATGATAACCATGTTTGAACACAAGGCTAATCATAAGTGTATATGGTACCAGCGCCATGGCCAAAGATCAATGACTAACTAGTAGTTTTATCACCAAACATTAGGGTATATGTTCTGGATACCTGGGCCGCATGAACTGTTAACAGATCTGAGTGTGGTGTTGGGTTGGGTGACATATCTTTTTTGACATCAAGAAACTAACATTTTGTGACAGTGTCATGAAATGAATAACAGATCCTTCTGTGAAGGATGTGTTCATCTCTCAAATCCAAACAAGCTCCTCTCCTGTACTATGATGAGTGGGAAAAATGAGTCTGAATAAATCCTGTTTAAACCTCAGAAGTTGAGGTTACAGCAAAGAATTGTAAGTAAAAGGTAATCATTGTTTGTCTTGGAAGCAAACTGAAAGCCTTCTGCTGGACATAAGTAATAAGGGGTGCCATTGAGTTAAACAGTTAAGGCTTCTGTGCAGTGTAGTGGGGGAGTAGACTCCAAACTTTACCAATAGATATCAAAAGGCCAGGAATGCAAACATTTTGGCAGTTACTGAAATGAAAGCATGAGAATGGCAGGATTTGGCAAGGCATGAAGAATGACTGACTTGCATGGCCACAAAGCGTTTCCATTAAACCATTAAGTGACTAGGAGGTGGGAGAACTGGGCAATCCCATCCTGTCCTCAGAAATGGTAAATAAATGCTGGTACCAACTAAAGATATTGTCAGAATCTGAAAGAAACACCACTGAGAAACATCTGAACCTAGTAGACATAGTCTACTTGGAAGTTCTGGAAGCAACTAGTGGGATTGAATTCATTTCTGTACATGGAGTAATTGTTTCATTTAAACAGTTCCATGGCAAAAATGTTTTGGGGGTTCATATGATCTAGCAAGAACTGTAGAAACTTTGGTTATTGTTGGTTTTTTGTGGTTAATGTGCCTTTTCAAAGTTGAGTGAATGTTGGGGTTAGTAGTTTTGGATCAAGTGGATGTCCCTTTGTTCAGGAAAATGAACAGGAGGGTATGCTCCATATGTGGGCATGACTTTGTTCCTCAGATGCCATAGGAAAGTCTACACCAGGATATTGCAAAAACAGTCACTCTGATGGTCAATCATCTGATTCAAGGGGACCAGTATAGAGTCTGCCCTAACCAAGGAATGCTGAAAGAACTCTTTGAATTGTATTGATACGTAGAGGGGTCATGCAGATTCACCAATACATTTGGTCCTCGTGTGTTTTGTGAACCTAGAGAAAACATACGACTAAGTCCAATACTGCTTATTCACAGGGCTATGATACAATATGGAGTCACAAGTCTGTGATTATATGCCATTTTGTTCCTATAGTTGTGGAGCTGTATTTCCATTCTCCACATTACCTTTAATACTTTCAAAGTGGGTACAGCACGCTGGTACGGTTGTGTCTTTTCTCCTCTCCCATTCATGATTTTCTTGGACAGGATACAAACACTTAGATAAAGTATGCAGACTATTCAGTCTGGAGATGTAAGAGTTGCATCTTGGTTTCCAAAAGATAAATCACTTGTGGTCTTTAGTGACTGTGATCTCAGCTGTGCAGTATAGTGGTGGTCATTGCTGAGTGTAAAGCAGCTGGGATGAAAATCAGTACATGCATATCAGAAATCATGGTTTTACTCCAAACAAAAATTGATTAATGCCTGCAGGTGGGAAGTGAACAGCTACTCTGAGTAGAGAGGCTTAAGTTTCTTGTGTTCTGAACATGAATAAGGGTGGGGGAACCAAGAGAATGACCGAAAGATGAGTGTAACATAACAACTGCAGAAACCATGAGGAATGGTGGAGGGGAAGAGAGAGCTGAACCACAGGACAAAGCTCTCAGTTTACATGTTAGTCTACTGCTCCATCCTCAAATCTGGGCTCTATCTATGTATAGAAACAAAAGGATAAGAGTGTGTATCTAAGCAGCAAAACTTAGGTTCTTTCACAGGGTTGCTGGGCTCACTTTTCATGACAGAGTAGGACCACAGCAGAACAAGAAGATCTCAAGAGTTGAGACACTATGCCTGTGGATTGAGAGGAGTCAGTTAATGTGATTTCAGCACCTAGTGAGGATACCTCCTTCCATCTTTCAAGTGGGTGGTGCACCAGGAACTGCACACTGAAAGAAATCCTCAGAGCAGGCCTAAGACACTTTGTAAAACTATATCACTCAGCCTGCCTGTGAATTACGGGAGTACAGTAAAATAAACTGGGAACTGTTGCTAAGAACAGAAAGTCCAGTCTGCACTGATCAGCTTGCTACCACCATGACCCTCACCACCACAAGAGATGAAAGGATGGATGGAATCTGTTCCAATTCAGAGTTCCACGAGGCATTGTTTTCTACTACAGACACCTAAATGGAATGAAACATAACATGTTGTCCTTCTTATGACAAAGTTTTAGCATATGGAATTTCTGAGACTGTCCTTATAATTATTCATCTATATGGTTCTTAATCACACAATTTGTATAAAGTATTGCACCTCCTATCCATATCAGAAAAAGTTTTAAATTTACTGGCATTGCATATGGAATAACAGAAGCATGACAAGGGAGGGCAAAGAGAGTGGCTACTCTGTGTGAAAGCTGTTAGGGGGCACAAACAGCAGCTGCTGATACTGTGCAAGGGCAGTACAAAGATTCATTTTAGAAGTCTCAGGTAATATCATAGTTTAGTTAATGAATGCCAGTACTGTACTCATGGTTAGTTAAGAGCTCAGTGTGCCATTAATTATAGCAAGCTCCTTTCCACAATTATAAATAGTGGGTTAGTTGTTACAGTTACACTTTTTATGCCTTTTTTTAAGGGAGTTGAGGAGATACACCAGACTTTGGAATTGTCCAGTGTACCATTTAAACCTTGTTCTGTGGACTATTGATCTCTGTCAGACATCATGAGATGCTAACTAAAATCTGTTGAACACTTTTATGGTGTACCATCATATTTATTTATTTCTCTGCTTCTTGCAAATAAGATTGTCTAATTAACCAAAAGTTTAATTAAAAATTATGGATGCTTATAACCACCTTATTAATGAAGCCTGTATGGTAACTTTTCCTAAAGGATGAGCCAAGTTCTGGAATGGATCCTAAATCAAAACGCCACCTCTGGAAAATTATTTCTGAAGAGCTACAGAATCACTGTGCTGTGGTCCTTACTTCTCACAGGTAATGTATGAGTTGCCTGATTGTATATATCTCATTCACACAACTGTAAATTTAAGACTGTTTTTTTTTTTACATGTATTAAAGGTAAACTGATCAGTAAAACTGGACTAAACAGGTTCATAGGTAACTATTCTAGCTGCCCTTTTTTGTGCCATTTTAAGCCAAGCCAGTTTGTTTCCCTTTCAAAGGTGAGAATCAAACCTTGTACCTTGTGTCTGCAATGCATGTGTTAGTCAAAGTTACGTTTCTTCAACTAACAAAAGTACTACCTTAGTTACGCGGAAGTGCACTTCAATGAAAGTACAGAGCTTTTAGTGAAGGAAAAGCTAGGGGTTGTTGTAGAATGGAGTGTGTCCGGTGAAGTTGAGGTAGAAGGAGTTGGTTATGGAATTCTAGCCAGTGAAGTTTTGTTAAAGCAAGGAAATGGTAAGGGGAGATTTGTGGCGAAATGTGCAACTTTATTATATGTCAGCTCAAGTTTGTTTAAGAGATTTTTTTGGAGGTTGGTAAATATAGGGGCAGCATATAGTAATGTAGGTAGGAGGTAGGCTTGAGCAAGGGATACATTGGATTCTTGAGTGAGGAATTTTTTGTTTCTGTATAGCAGTCCTAGTTTCTGGTGGGGTTTTTTGATGCAGCTGTTGATGTGGCTATCAAATTTTAGTTCATCGTCTATGGTTATACCGAGAAGGTTTGTATGAGACTCAACCTGAATAGTTGTGCTATTTAGGGAAGAGATTGAAAAGGAAGATTTGAGGTGATGGAGGGATTTGGGGAGGAAAAGACGAAGTTTAGTTTTATTGGGATTAAGTAGGAGTTAGCTCATGGTGAGCCATCTTTTGACTGAGTGAAGTGTGTCTTGTATGAGGGTATGAAAGTGGGATAGATTGTCAGAGGTTGCGATGATCGTAGAGTCATCTGCATATTGTATGAGTGTAGAGTAGGGGCAGGAATGGAAGAGATCATTAGTAAAAATGTTAAATAGTAGGGGACCCAAGATGGAGCCTTGGGGGACCCCTGTAAGAATGGGAAGGAAAGGAGAAGTAGATGACATCCATTTGATTGATGTATTAAGAGAACCAGTTGAGGGTGGAGGTAGAGAGGATGAAGGAGGCACATTTGGACAGTAGGAGGTTATGAGCAACAGTGTTGAAAGCCTTAGAGAGGTCAAGGAAGAGGGAAGACACTAGTTTGTTATTATTGAGGGAAGTGGAGATGGAGTTAGTGAAGGATAGTAGAGCGGTAGTAGTACTATGATGAGGATGAAAGCCATGTTGGGTAGGGGTGAGGAGATTTTTCTGACTGAGATTTGTGATGAGCTGTTTGTGAATACACATTTCTAGGATCTTTGAGATAGAGGATAAAATAGTGATAGGCCTGAAGTTTGAAGGGTCAGTGGAATTACTGCCTTTGTGCAGGGGTATAATGTAGGCCTTTTTCCATATTTGGGGAACCAGGCTTTCCTGTATGGATCGATTAATAAGTATGGAGACTGGATAGGCTATGGAGGGGGCTGCTAGCTTGAGGCACAGGGAAGGCAGGTTATCAGCTGAAGGGGAGCAGGGTTTAAGTTTACAGAGTAAGGATTTGATCACGGTTGTGAGGATAGGCTTGATAGGGAAGGTAATTTGGCTGGATGGAGGGGGTTGGATGTTATGATTACTGTTAGTGTTAGGTTTGATTAGTTTCTGTATAGTGTCTTTGAAGGAGTTGAGAAATGTGGCAGTTTCTAGGGGGGGGGACTGTTTGGGGAGGGGTTGGGAGGGGAGGGATTTCCTGGGTGTAAAAGCTTATTAATGGTACTCCAGAATATTTTTGGGTTGGAGTGAGGGTTTCTTTGGGGATTCAGGTAGAAGTTTTTCTTGTCAAGGGTGAATTGTTTTTGTGGCATTTCAGAGTTCTCTATTATGTTAGAGGCTGGAAGGGGTTTTGTGTTTGTTCCAGGTTTTCCATGCAGTGTCTCTTTTGTGCATGAGGGAGACAGTGGCTTTATTTATCCATGGATTGAAATTTGTTTTAACCTGAACTTTTCTAGCTATGTCTAGGGAGTTAAGAGTGTCAAGGAAGATGCTGTTGAATGTTAGAACAGCTTCTTTGAGAGGAAGTTGCTGGAGAAAGGACCAGTTTATAGATGAAAGTGTTTGATTAAATAAATCAGGGTTAACGTTGGATAGATCATGGCAGTCCCTGTATATGTGTGATTTAGAGGGTTGGGACAGGTGATGATGTATAGAGTTCAGGTGATGATCACTAAGTTTGTCAGGGAGAATAGAGGGGTTATGATAATGATTGGGATGAGAGGTAAGTATCCAGTCTATAGAGGAGCTGATATTGGATTGTTGATTCATACTAGTAGGGGAGGTGATCAGTTGGGTGAAGCCATATAGATTAATGCTAGTATTGGGGGAGTTGGTGGTGAGAGGATTCCAGTCAGTATTAACATCCCCTATTACAATGGTTTCATAGGAGATGATTTTGGAGATCCAGGCAAGAGGTATGGGGATATTGTTGCCAGGAGGTATTTAGATAGCAGTGATGGCAATTTTTTTTATGATCATTTAGGTTACAGTTAACTATAAGCTTTTCAGCTGGGTGGAAACTGGGGAGGGGGGTATGGTAAGGGATGGAGAGAGAGGAACTCTGAATAAAGGACAGCTAACCCACCCAATTTTTTAGAGGGCCTCTCCTGGTGGAAGATGTTGTAGCTGGGTGGTAGGATTTCTTTGTTTGATTTGTGAGGTTTTAGCCATGTTTTGGGGGTGCAGAGGATATCTGGGGAGTGTAGCGTTATTCAAAAGTGAAGATCAGGGAGTTTATTTACTGCACTTACAGATATTGAGACCTGGGATTTTAAGGTGCTTAGCAGGGGAGACAGGCTGTGATGGAGTGGTAATCTGGGTGGGGGTGGACAAAGGGGGGGTTCAGGAGTCAGAGAAGTTGGCTAGAGGACTGGGGTTAGGATGAATATCTCCTGCGAGAAGTAGGGTAAGAATAGGATGAAGGGGGTATACCTAAAAGGGTGCAGTGGAAGGAATTTGGATATGTGTTTATTGTGGTGGGAGAGTTTAGAAGAGAGATTGTGTTTGAACAGATGTAAGAAGTGAGGAGAGAAAAGAGAAGAAACTATATGGAAGGAGTGTGAGTTAGGTGAAAGTAGGAAAGGAAAGGTGGGACTAGAGGATTGGTGAGGTAGTGGATTGTGGTAGAATGTAGTTAGTGTGAGAACAGTAAATATAGGTATTGAAAGGAGTAGGTGTATTAGCATGCCTTAGCTGTAGGAAGGTAAAAGGAAGTTTCAGTAGGAGTATGAGAGTCAAAAAAAAGGAATAGGGTAGGGTAAAGTATTGGATTACTGGGGGAATCATTGGCAGTGAGATTAATAGGAGGAGTGGGAGTGGAGGAGAACAGCTGACAGAGGTAGAAATGTAGGGAGTGGCAGTGAAAAAGAAGAGAAAGGATATGACTGGGTGAAGTGTACAGCGTGTGGATAAACCAGGATGTGAAAAATATAACTGAAGTGAGGGTGGGTGTAAATGGGGGTAGGCAGTGCAGCAAAGTGAGCCTGAGCATTAGTGAGGGTGAATGGAGCAGGGCTACACTGGCCAGGAAGAGAACAGAGCTCCAAAAACAATCACTAAGTATAGTTAGGGCTAGAAGGCTGCAGAAAAGTCAAAATGGACAGCGGCTCATTATTTTTGATTAATCTCTGAAGGAAAGATGATTAGGCAGAAGTATTACAAGAAAAAATAATAAAGACTTGGTGGGGCAAAATGGTTCACTTGTTTGGGAGGTCTATGTGTGAAAGTCTAAAGGCACAGTATGCAGGTTTAGATATGGAGAGAATATGCCAGTGCACAGGCGTTTAATATAAAATATACAACAAATGTAAACTGTAGTGTTTGTCACTACAGTTTACATTTGTTTGTATATTTTATATTAAACGCCTGCCTTGCTTTGGAAGCCATTCATCTTTTTGCTTTTTACTAGTTGATTTGCTGAATTTGTTTCTCTGTAAGAGCTACACAGTAGGAGAGGATGAGGGCTAAGAAATAGGGGACAAGGTCAGACAGGGGAGAAATAGGAAAGCAGCGGAAAATAAACTATACAACTGTGTGTAGACAGTGGTGGCTGGTGACTTCAAATCAAAGGGGGGCTGCAGGAGACAGCTGAATGGGTGTGGCCAATGGGGATGGGTGTGGCCAACTAGAAAGGGGTGGGGCTACGCACAAAACAAAAATTGTGGTTTTAATTAAATACGCTGTCCTGGGTGCCAAACCATCATTATGAGAGTCCAATGAAGACAAAATGAAGTGAAGAAGAAAAAAAATATTTCATTGCATTGGCTTTGTGTCAGCTTACTTAATATCTAGATGGAAACAAAAAGGTTGTGAGACGTGAAAAAATAAATTACTTTTTAAATATGTTACTGAAATGCCAGTCAAAATGAAGTATAAAAAACAAGTAGCACTCATCTCAAACCATTTCTCCTTGCACTGCTGTTCTAATTATAATTTATATTCAGCTTTATAAAAGTACAAAGTAACAGGAGGGGCAAAGCAAAAGAGGAAAGACGGGGAGTTGTAGGACAGGAAAGGGAGAGGTAGATATGAGAACCAGGTTGTAGGAGTACAGGTGAGAAAGAACTCAGTGAGATACAGAGAGTACGGAGGGCAGAAACAGGGTGTAAGAGCTACATAATAGAAGAGGATGAGGGATAAGAAATAGGGGGACAGGGTCAGACAAGGGAGAAATAGGAAAGCAGTGGAAAAGAAGCTATACAACTGGGTGTAGATAAGCAGAATATGCCCTAGTAGAGCATTATATATTTAAAATAAAAACAACTAGCAATGCTGTACATAAAAGTCTAACAGTATCAGACAACTTAGATTAGAACCTTTCCACTGTGTGTAATAGAGTGCAATTAGAGCAAAAAACCTAGCATTACTTACAAAACCAGCTATCAAATTGGTTCATACATGTGTATATGTATATATATATATATATATATATATATATATATATATATATATGTATATATAATGTATACACACACACACACACACACACACACACACACACACACACACACACACACACAGAGACACACACGCAAAATGTCAAGCCCCCATAAACCCTGAAAACACTTCTGTCTATGCAGAACTGTTCATAGAAACCCTGTACAAACATGTTAATAGTTGCATAGAGGCAGGAAGAAGTACAGAACAAACTCAAAAAACAAGTCACCATGGTGGAATCAAAAAATCAATTCAAAGTATAACAGGAGGAAGAAAATCATGGCAAAAATTGGGAGGTGAGGCACCCAGCAGGACAAAAGTGCTCTCATCAAACTAAACAAACAACTCAGAGAAAAAATAAAGTCTACCAAAGCCAAATGTGAGGTAAGTTTGGCCTCCCAGGCCAAGGACAACCACAAAGCATTGTTTAGCTATGTCCGCAACCTCAAAGGCAATACGCAATTGTGTGCAGAGCTTATTGTAAATGGCACCACCTCTACTGTGCCAGAAGTTATAGCAAACTTACTGGCTGATAAATTCAGCTCCAACTTTACTCCTCTCTCCCCCTCAACCTTTCCTCGGGAATTATCATCAAATATAACTCCCCCTCCTATCACTAGGGAACAGGTCCTTAATGCTCTCTATAAGACCAAGAACACTGCGTCAATGGGCCCAGACAGTATCCTAGGAAGCCTTCTAAATAGCATGAAACATGACCTATCAGGGCCTCTGGAATTACTATTTAACTGTAGCCTCCAAACAGGCTTCATGCCTCATGAATGGAGAAAGACAACAGTCATCCTTCTGCAGAAAGGTGGGTCATCTACAGACCCTTGAAACTAAAGACCCATAAATCTCCCTAGTTTTATATGTAAAGCCATGGAAAGAATTATCATGGAGATGATCAGCAGAGATATAATAAGCCTCCAGACATTGGACCCAACCCAGTTTGGATTTGTCAAGGGCAGGTCATGCATACTCAACCTGGTGGACTTCTTCAAGAAGGTCACCAAAGCAATGGATATGGCAAAATCATCCATACTGCATACCTTGACCTGGTCAAGGCATTTGACACAATACCGCACTCGGGCATAGTTGACAAACTCAAGAGGTTAGGTACAAGCCCGTATGTCACCCGGTGGATAGCCAACTGGCTCACAGACAGGACCCAGGTAGTTAGAACTGGGGAGTCTACCTCTACAAAGAGGCCAATCACAACTTGAGTCGCTCATGGATCAGTCTTTGGACCGCTCCTTTTTGGCATTTACTTGTCAAAAGTCAAGGCCAATGTCAGTGGTCTCTGTCTGACTAAATTTACAGATGATTGAAAATTAGGAGCTGTC